>NW_009710318.1:40426-75116 GCF_000703405.1 Apaloderma vittatum | reverse complement strand
AGGAAGGCGCGTCTCAAAGCCCAGAGATGAGACGTTCTCCCTGGCCCGTAGGCCCAGTGGTGCGCCCCTTACAGAAACCCCTCTGCAGCGGTTTCTCGTTATGAACCCCATCGCTGGGTCAAGCTGGTAATACAAACAAGGAAGAACTGAGCCGTTGTAAGGGTGATAAAATACCACTAGAAGCCTGAGGGCTGGCCGCATGGGCGCCTGGCAAGCTCAGCCTGGCAGCAACACCAGGTGCGAAGCCTGCAGTGCTCTAAAGAGCATCCAAGAGTGGACTCTGGTTCGTTACTGCCATCTCATTATTTTATTTGGGATTCTGCAGCATTTCCTTGTGGCAGTCCCTGTAGCTGAGGAATCAATAGGCATCTTTTGACTCACTGACCTGGAAACATGAAGCAGTTTTGCCAGTGTGGAAAGCTATGGCATGTGTGGCCACAGTAATACGCTGCTGGTTTTGGGAAGGGTTACATTTTGGCAGCTGGGAAGAGCCTAACCCTGAGAGGTGCTGAGCCCCTGGTGGCTGCCAGGCCAGCAGCTTCCTCAGGAGCTTGTCACTAGCTGTTGCTCCTGGTGCATGAGGCCACTTGGCAGCCAAGTCAGAGAGCAGGTGTAGCTGTTGACCTACTTTGAGATGGTTTTCTTCTTCAGCAAGTGATAATGATTCTGGTTGTTGGTGGTGGGTGTGCTTTGCTGGTTCTTCTTGCAAGTGCCTCACAAGGAAAAGCATTTTAAGAGAAAACCTAAGATTTGCACTTTTTCAGCATAGCCCCCTGTAAGCCAGACAGATCTGGAGGGGCTTTTGTTTGCTGAAATACCTAACCAACCCCCTTGGAAGGAATACCTTTTTTGGAGCAAAGTGAACCTGACTGCTGCTGTGTAGGGTATATAACACAATCCATATTCTTGTCCCTGCCTATTTGCTTAACCACCTTGTTATTGCTAGCCTCTGAAAGGTAAGAGATAGAGATGCGGTAATTTGACTTTTAATACAGGGGTTTTAAGGTAGGTGGAAGTAACTGCAAAAGTAGAGTTTCAATTATGTTTTTCCATGGAAAAGAATTCATATAGAAATAGTTTTATATTACAGCTTACTTATGGCCCTTTTGCACTCGAGCTCTTGTGAAGCAAGCTTTTACAAACATGAATATTGAAAAGAATGCTAATGTTAAGTCTCAAGGCTGAAACATGATAATAGGAAATGTCAGCTGTGTTTTAGATTTCAAAATTTATGGTGCATGCAATGTTGTTCAGTTACTGCATTCACAAAACAGGAGAGAGAATGTGATTATATATAATTAATCACAAAGCCCAAATAGCACATCTGGGATATTTGTGATAAATAGTTTATTCTTTAATGACCAGTAGCCCAAGAAATACTCACTAGAGACAACTGTGAGTAATTCTGTGTAATGGATATTATAGAAATTTAGTGATTGGTTTTGGAAAGTGCGTGAATAGAAAAAAAGATTTATCTAATACATTTTTAATGGCAGTATTTCCATTAAGTTAAACTGCTATCATAAGGAGGTGTGGTTTTTTGTTGTTAGTTAGCCAGTTCTAAGTATCTATCTTTAGTCTTTTGCTTTTGAGAATAAATGCGATATGTATAATAGCCAGGCAGAGGTAAATGTTATAGAAAGATGGGAGGCTGAAAGAGTTGCAGATTTGTCAGATGCACAGGTTGCCACGGTGGAAGTCTTGGAATTACATTTCTGTTCAGTCCTTAGTAAGACAGATGTTAGAGACATAGATATCCGTCTCCCACTGAAACTCCTGCCAGCAATGCATTGAGGTGAATCCTGTAGAGTTTATACAGTGTTTCAGCTCTCAGACTCTTCTGTGCCTGTCCTTCATAATTGGGATACAGCACTGTGCGTGCTTTCCAGTTAACATCTGACAAATCTCTCCTCGCCTACAGCCTTAGTTACCTCATATATAATAGAAACTTTCCCAGCAAATTCTGGATTGGCAACTGTAATGATTTCTCCTTTCACTTTGGAGGCAATTAGCATGCTACAGGTGTCCCTAGGGCTAATAATGCAAGCACTGCTTGATGTGCTATAGCTGTGTTCAGCTTTGTGCTTTACAAGGAGCTCAATTAATTTGTTTTTCTTTCATTTGAAAGATTCTGATACATGATCCTTATCCATAATAGATTTTCAGGGAACTGAATTTAAAACCAAGTTCTTTAAGCAATATAGCCCTATGCCCAGCTATTTATTTTGCTGAAAATAGTAACAAAGTCTTACCTGAGGTAGCCTGGGACATTCTCTTCCATTGTTGAGCACTGAGCAGATTTTTTAAATAAAAAACTGAAAATATAACATGAGAGAATCATATATTAAGATTTTTTCTTTCTTGCTCCTCAGGTATCTATTAAAGATGTAACTCTAACCCCTTTGGTCTTACAGTGTTCCTTGCAGTGCCTGGCGAAAAAAAAAATTAAACAAAAAAAAGCACAAAACAGTCATAATGATTAATTGTGCCTAGTTTTATTACTACCGAAAGGAGTAAGTTAAGCAAAGAAACACCATGAACTGCAAACAGTAATCACCTCTTCCTTCTCTTCCGTGAAAATGTTTTAACAGAAATTACTTAAATGTTGCAACATCAAGCATCTCTCTGAGTGGATCTCTTGAGATCCTGTGTGACTAAATTTCAGATTCTATTTTCATGCTTTTACTGGCTGAAGACCCTCATAGGTTACTCTTGGCAGTAGCATCAGCTTAAAAGATGCGCTCTGCAAAGGTGAGTGCAGAAACACTCTTTGTTCTTCTGGAGGGGAAGCATTTATATGTCTTTAATGTTTAGTCTTCCTTACATTGCTTTCTGAGGTTATCCTCGTGGTTTATTGGGGTTCAGTGAGACTTAAGTTCTCTTTCATATAGGTCCTTCTTTAACAGAATAGGTCATTTTTATCTTTAAAATAGCTTTAAAAATATTCCAAAAACTCAATAGCCCTCTTGAACAATAAAGCTTCAGAGAAGGTTGCTGATTTTTTTAGCAATAATTTTCTGAGCTTTATAAGATAATTGCTTAAGAATTGGCAGACAGTTAATGAATTCCTTAGTTAATAATTAAAGAGTTCATCATCTAGTAGACACTGATAGTACGAAATGGTCTATGTTTATAAATAAAACTTCTTTCTCTTTACATGGCCTTGCATTTAGTACCAAACATTTGCAAATAAAGATCTGAAAAAGGCATATTAGGTTCTGAACATTTAAGAAATGTATACCGTACTTTCTATGGCCTTATGCAACACACTCCTCTTCATTATTTCGTAAAGACTTCATGGTGAGTTTTATGAATTTCCTTTTAAAAATGACATTCTTAAACTTCTTTGGGTAAGTTGGCAGAAATTTAGGTTTTGAGTAAATAAATGAGAGCTGTATGATGAGAAAGCTTTTGTTTGGCAGCCTTAGCAAATCAATTTTATGAATCCCTAAGAAGATGTGTGTTATCACGTTATTTTTCAAACAAATATGTGTTGGGGCCCTTAACTTGATTTCCTCATAGTGCTGCCTTTGCTGGGTGTCATGATGAGCACCCCTGCACAAGAAAGTGCCAGTGTGACACGAACACAAAGAATTAAGCACGTAGCTTGGGTTGCTGAGGGAGAGACAGATGTGGAAGCAGCCACAGCTTTCTGTGGTAGCTCTGCATGTGCCAGGGGAGGTGGATTTATCAGGTAGTGCTGAAGGGGGTTTGACTACGAAGAACTAAGGAATCTGTGTGGGCTGACATGGAGACAGAAGGAGAAAGAATAGAGAGAACAGTGATATTTCACCTTCTCCAGAACTGTGTTTAGTGATGTGAAGTCTGCTGTGAGCAGGCTTGCTTGTCTTTGTGACCTCTCATGGATGTCAGTAGAGTACTCTGTGGAATGCAGGCTGAAAATTGCTAGGCTACCTAGAGGAGTGACAATTATGATGAAGGGAAAAAAGCGACCTGTGGGTTTAGGATTCCTTTAAGGTGATGAAAGCATTTATATGAATTATAAGCACTTGTTTTTAATGCCCAGATTCCATTTTTGTTCTGTTGTTAAGAAGGAAGAAAACATAAGAAGGAGTGTTTTGTGAAAAGCAGGCGATGGTAAGCTGGGAAGACTGACTAATATTTACTCTTCTGCTGGTTCCTGATTAGCAGTTCTCCAAGCCTACCAAAGACGAGACAAACTTGCTTTGTAGCGATGTTGATGCTCAACTTTTTGCAAGAAAGCTAGATGGGAAAGTGGGAATCTGCCTGTTCTACAAGCAGACTCCAATTTTCAGTGTAAATGGAAGAAGAAAACTAGTCTTTTGAGTTTCATGGGAATGCCTTCAAATTTCTGTGGCATGTTATGTATTAAAAGTAAATGTGTGGTTCCTAGTTCTGTCTGAGACTAAAACACATCCTAAATTCTTTATAACAAATCCAGCTGCATACTTGCATTCAAGTATTGTATTTAATAATCCATCAGATGCACCCATTACCTTATGCTGATTATAAACATTGTCTGTGAAGTGTAGGTGTACTGTACCAGATGGCAATTACTTACACATGCACAAAGGCAACATCGTTCTCAAACATGGTATTTGTTCCCAAGATGAATATAAATTTTCTTAGCAGCCAAGCTGGCAAGTGACATGGCTTTGCCCAAATCCCAAACCACACAATGAAAGAGAGATGGTTTTGTTTACAGGTCAGGAAGGCATTTACAATGTATAATTGGCCAAAAATCATGAGGAGAGTATTATGCAACTTACTCTGTGTGCTAGGCTGCAGTCATTAAAGACTTGGCAGCTTCAGAAGCCAGAGGGACAGTGAGGCCTATTGCTGGGAGAGAGCAAAGCTTTGTTCCATGGCCCACCATATATACTCATAGTAAGCAGGGAAGGAAATCCGAGCTGAAGTTGACATTCTGTAAATCCTTACAAATCCTGCTGCTTGGACCTCACTGGAATCCAGCTTGTACAATCCTTTTAAGATTCTTAAAGGAATCTTTTAAGCATCTGTGTCAGTCATAGGTATGTGCAGAAGCTGGAGTTCGGTGTAAATAATCTGCAGAAGACAGCTGAGGCAGCCCTCCCCTAAGGAAAGGTAAAGGAGAAGCCTCAGTCCCTGAGCAGTCTTGTCCTTCCATGTTAAAAGGAGTCTGAAGGACAGATCACTTTCCACAGACTTAGTTTTCTGAAGAGTTTCTAATGATGCTTCTTATCAAAGAAATGAAGATGCTGTGGCTCAAAAAGAAGGTTTTCTTGTGGAGTGGTAACCTCCTAGTGAGGCAGGAAACAGTGAGGAGGCTTAAGGGTTGCTGTTCAAGAGGAGAGAGATTAACAAAGGAGCTATGTTGAGGCCAGTCTTCTTGTATGTACTTATAAATGATGAGTCAAAACCCCCCATTTACTGATCGTACTTTTTTACTGATTGAGGAGAGTGTAGACTAAAACTGAGAGAGGATCTCTCACCATCATGTGGCCAGGCAGCAAAATAGCTGGTGACATTCAGCATTAGTAGACAGGCGGTAATGATGTGGTGAAAAAGTCTAAAACACATGGTGAAGGGCTCCAAATTTACTGTTGTCACTCATCAGAAAGCTTCTTAATTTATGGTGGATAATTCTGTTAAAGCACATGTACTTTAGTTCTCTTAATCTGAGTGGAAGATGCTCTGCAGGTTGATTGCTGTTGTTCCAAATCAATACACAATGTCTAACTTGAGATATTAGGTGAACTGGATCTGGAACTGGAGGGAAACCTGGAGATGAAGAGCTGGAAAGCTCTTTTGAGTTCTCTCTGAAAAGATGATCTAGTTCAGCAGTACAATTACAGAAATGTCTCTACATCATTGCAGAGAAGTTAAATATAACAGGTTCTTAAATAGACTTCTGATGTGAGCTCCTCGTCCTCCCTTGTTTACGCCTTTTTCAGAATTGTAACTCTCCTGATAAGTTCACTCTTCATTACTGAGAACTAAGTTTGCTGCATCCTAGTGTGTCTGTAACATGCATGGAGAAATATTGATTGCCACCATCTTTAAAGTGATCTTGTGAATATAAAGATAGCGCTAACAGAAATATGAGGCTTATTATTTTCAGAAACACTTACTTGAGCTACTGCTCCTGTCTCAGGAGTGTAATTTTTTTCTCTTTACAGAATTTTAGGCTGCAGGTGGACATCTGTTCATTTGACTTTTTTTGTTTTTACAAGGTTGTTCAGCTCTTTTTTTTTTCCTTTTTGATATTCAGGACTTTTAGATAAGGTGCAGGTTGTTATGAAAATGCCCTAGAACAGGCCAGCTAAAGAAAAATCTAATTGTTTCTCTTACATGATGGCGAGCTAATTAAACTCATCCATCAGAATCCATTACTGCTGGCAGTTTCTCCAAAGACAGCTTGCACAAGGACTGGACTCTGAAAGGAGCTTCTCAGCCTTGGCCTTTGCCAAGGAGTAGCTCAGGTTCATAGGCTTTGAAGGACTCCATCCTTTCTGCAGTACATATCAGGGACACGGAGCCAAACTCCACATAGTTTATGTCTTTAGAGCATATGCACAGACCTCATTTCTTCAAACTAGAGTTGTAGCAACAGGCAGGCTGGCGTCTTCCCCTGGAAAGTGTTTCCCAAAAGGCCTTTCTGTCCTGATCCCGTCAGCATCTCTCCTGTGCTCCTGCACAGGACACACTTCTGCTGTGAACACCAGCTGCATTGTTTCTGCCTTCTGTTCTTTGCCCTTTCCTTGAAGCAACTCCCAGCACCGACCTGCTTTCTGGTCTGTGTAGCCCCCTAGTCCCAGGAAGCTCTCTGAATCCACGTAGCCTGGGAGGGTGACTGGTGTTATTTCTAGGGCCTCTGAAGTGCTGGAGACCTATGACATCCTTTTCAGGGAAGAGGAGACGTCTTTCACATGTGTTTCTGTTGTGCAGGTTTGTGAGTTTATTGGAAATATGATCCAGAGCTGTGCAAGTTGATTCAGACTTCTGTATTCACTTCACAGGGGAATCTTCACTTTTCAGTGGGTTTGCAGGCCTGCAGGCACAGTAGCAGAAAGGTTTTTGATCAGAAATGGTGTCAACCTGGTGATGTTACCTTCCCTGTAGGTTGAAGATTCTGTCTATATTAATCCTGACCAACTCAGTGTTGCACTAGCTTTGTTACAGAGCTAGTTGGGGAGTTGGGGATGAGTAACTTGTCCCCAAGCTTACAGGAAACATTAATTCGACCCCAGAAGTCGGTGATCTATGGGTCCTTCTAGTCTACCCTCAAAACAGTGAAGCTACATGTTGGTTTCAGTATCTTCTGTTCATCTGCTGAGTATTGTAGTTGGATTTCTGCCTTTCATAATTATTTTCTGAAGACTACTGATATAAGTGCAACCATTGTAGACAGAAGAACAGGAGAAACTTTTTAAAAATAAGCCCAGGTCTGATTCTTACGCTAATGAAAGGCTCATGCACTCAATGCAGTCACTGTGGAGAGCTTAAAAAAAAAAAAAGGAAGAAAAAAAAAAAAGGCAGTAACAGGAGACAACTACAGACAACAGACCAAGGAGGAAGACGTGCAAAGGAAGAGAAGCACTATCTTTCCTTCCTTGGATTCCTCACTGCTGTACTGTGTAGCAGTGACAGCCAGCAGCTGCAATGGAGTCTGGTGATGCTACTTGCTCTCCTGAGAATGTTTTTCATCTTGCTATTTTAACGAGCCCACTGGACTGTTACTCTTTTCCCCTTTCCTGAAGAAGCCAAGACACTTTCTGAGGGCTAAGTTGGGGCAGAAAGCTGCCGATGCAGGTCAGCCCTTTAACAAGGGTGCACACTGGTGGCTGGCAGTGTTCTGACAGGGCTGGAGCCCCATGGTGACAATGCAGGAGATCAGCTTCAAAGACACCAGGCAGCAAGGCCTGATGCTGCAGAGACCTGCTCTTTGCTTCAGAAGGAGGTTTGAGGTGGCCAAGGGTGGACTAAAAGTGCTGGTTCCAGGGTTGTGTTGCTCTCTTCTGCAGAGCAGCTATGGCCCTGCAGAGCTGTGTGGGCTGCATACAGGCTAGCAGCGGGTCTGGCTCACAGGGTGCCGCAGAGATTGCACCCAGTGCTTTGGCCTGTGAGGGCGAGCAGGGGAGCCTGCAGGGGAGCCTGCCACAATGCAGCCCTCATCTCCAAGGCACTGAATTTGTCCTGGGAGTCCTTTAGCAGTCCAAGGTCAGGAAGGTTCAATCTTGCCTTCACCTGAAGGGTGGCCCAGTTACATCTAATGCCTTCTCAGAAGGGTTTGCTCTCTGCCTTGTCCCACCGGTGAAAGCCAGCAACTCCGGTTCCTTTCATTCCTCAGCTTCAGATTTGCAAAGCTTTGGCACCTACAGGTGCACACACGTACCCATGTGGACATGCTGATTTCTTGATGTTCTCCTAATCATGTCCTGGGCTTCACTGCAACGTTTTGCTAAGCAGTGACTCGCTGTCAAGTCAGGTATTTATCCTTAGGGCAAGGTGTTGCTGGAAGAAGTGTAGGTCTCCTAGTCTGATTAATTGTTTGTGTGTAGTTTAGAATTGCTTAACATGGGTAAATATAGTTTGCCCAGCTCTCACTCAGGAAAGAGATTGTAATAAAGTGCTGTTTGAAGTCCCAGCCCTTGCATGTCTTTAGCCTGTTCTCAGGAAGGATGAGCCAACAGAAGCAATGACAATTGCGCTGGGGAAATCAGAGTTCTACTGATGCTGCTATCCATTCTGGTGCATAAATTCCCTCACAATCCATACTGAATGTTAAAAAATCTGCTGCCGTTTTAGCAATAAGCACGTTAGTTGCAGCTTTTAAAGTGGGATGTAGAGCCTTTTGGATACCTACCAGACTGCATCAAGTGCACAGTGAAATGGTGTGCAGAGATGACAGGAGATGCCACTTATTGCAAATATGGAAAATGGAAGGACTGTTTGTACATTTTTATCTGGCCTTGCCTCATACAGGGAAGGGGATGTGGGGTACTTCAAGGATGACAAAATTTTAATGCCCAAAGATGGAGTAAACTTTAATCTGGGAGCTTTGAGATCACACATCTGTGTGTGCCCTTCAAACCAGTTATTAGAGTTGTACCTGTGTTCCTGTCCTGTGCCTTAACCCTCCTCCCCCACCCTGCTTCCCAAACAAACAGATTTAAAAATGCAAGTGTGTGACCCTGAATGGGACAGTAGTTGTGAGCAGATTCCCACAGCCTTAATTTTTTGCCTGCATGTGTAATCCCTGTTAGCGAGTCTTTACTGTCTGTGTAGACAGGGCGAGATCTGTAGGGAACAAACATACAGCCTGGACTAGGGCCCAATTCTTAATGTAAAAACTCATGTCCCATCTGTGGCCACTAAATACCTTTTAGCATATGCATGTATGGCTGCTCACCGACTGTTTCAAAGGAAGGTCAGCTTTTCCTTTGGTCTGCTTCTGCTGGACACGTGTTTCCTGACTGATGCCCAACATCTGCCCTCTGGATGGGTTTGTCTAGGAAGTCTAGAGCAGACTTTGCTGTCGAGGACAGACTGGCAAGTAGTGCTTTGAGTTGCAGCCTTGGTTGCTCTGATGATGATGTCTCTCTCCCTTCCAATCGCTCTGGCCAAATACTGCCTGCAGTAAAAGTGGCATAAGGGCGCAGTGAAGAGAAGAAACAGATAGCATTGACCGAGGCTGAGTTTAAAATCTTTTATTATTTAGCTTTGCCAAACAGATAATGGAATCTGAAGTTGATTTGCTAAAATGTTTTGAAGTGGATGCCACCCCTGCCTGAGACAAAGAGGACCTCAGTGGCAGCAGGGACCCTTAGGCTATGGCAGCAGTTCAAAAGAACACTTTTAATTTTGTATGCAACAATGTAAACTTCAAAAATAGTAAACTATAACCTTTCCCCCCCTTTTTACATAGCATGTGATCTATCACAGATAGAAATTTAATGGCGAACCAAAATCGCATAAGTAAACATCCTGGTGCTTACAAGTTTCATAAAAAGTGTTACATTTGATGTAAATATCTTACATTTTTAACTCTTAACACTCACAATTATGGAGTAAAAGCAACTGGCGATTCACCCCCTTAGTCCATGTTCTCAGACTTTACATCAGCAACCACGCTCTCGTCAGCCCCTTTGATCATTTTCGGTCAGATTGTCCCACACACGACCAAGACTTCCCCTTCCTCACGTTGGTGTTAATCTAGCGCAGCTCCACACAGGGGCAAAACCTGTGCAAGTGAGAAGAGAACCAGGTCTCCTGCGTGCAAACCTGCGGTCCCCCGGGCCCCACGTTTCCACAGAAGCTGCGGCGTGTATGGGAGGCATGTCCTGCCATCGGTGGGAATTTAGGGTGCCCTGGGGCCACAAGCCTGAGCCCTGCCACTGCAAGTGCCTCACGGCGGGACCTGGTTCTGCGTGGATAAAGACAAGAGTTCTGTAGAAGGCACTGGATTTCTCTTGCATGATTTTAAATGTGGACTACAGTCATGTGTGGAAAAAGGAGATTTGGGCGCTAGACTGCTTTCTCTCTAGTGCTTTAGTGCAAGCATTTTTAGCACTTGAATTTTCTCCTGGTTGCAGTGCAACGTGCACTCATTGACATAGAGTGATTTCAAAACCTCCTTCCTTCCACTCTCCCTCCCATCTTCCCATCCTCAGAAAGATTCCCTTTTTGTTCCTTGAAAACTTTCAGTGTACAGCTCTGGTCAAAAATAAATGTGTGATGTAGCATAGCATTTGTTTCTTTTAAATCACAGTGTGCAATGCATCATTCGGTGCCTAACGTTCAAAAATGTCTGCCCTGCTTCTCATGAAAATCATTCTTTAAAATAACCTATGCAAATATATTTTGACTATATATTACATTCATTTAAAAAGAGAATAGAGGTTCTTGGTTTGCAGTTTTTTTCAGTGTACTACTTAAGTGAAAGGTCTGATGTGAAAAAAGTACAAGCAAACTGGACATGCCAAGACTCGATGCCTTAGATGGTGATCATATCAAAACTGTACAGGTATGTACACCGTGTTGGACAGGTGTGCTTCTTCCCAAGAAAAGACCTTTGCTGCATCATCATATATACGGTTAACCACAAAGTTTTGGTAGAAAGAGCATTTAATGAGCAAAGGATGACATGGAGGGGCGAGTTCTCCGGCTTTTGTTAGGCAGTCCTGAAGCAACGTCTCCATTCCCCTCGGGGACTTCTTCCTTCTTCCGGACTTTGAGACGCGTGAGGAGCTTTATTACCCAGACGTCCCATTCCTCTGGCAAGAGCAGCAGGAGGAAGCCCAGGCCAATAATGATGATGGCGATTACTCGGACACTGTTGAAGACAATTTCACTCGTGTAGTGATCAACAACTGCGTGGGACATTGAACAGGCGTTATTACGTGGGACAGAGCATTAGGGCAGTATCCCCTTCCCTCCCCCTCACCTCCCCGGCTCCAAAGGCTGGCTGTGGCAGGAGAACATGGCCATGGAGGTGATGGTGGCAGGGAGACAGCTCTTCCTGCTGGTTTAGCACACAGCAGGGTACGGCCCCTTCAGAGCAAGCAGAGCTGGCCTGTGGGCTCAGGGTACAAAAGAACATGATGCCTGGAGCTGCAGCTGTTGTCTGCAGCAGCATCTTCTCCCTTGCTCACTGACAGCACAGAAACTCCTGCTAAGGTCCAGGTATGCAGAGAAAGGGGCATTTCCCATGCAACTTTTTCTTGTCACCTGGACTGACCTAGTGAGTAAGAAGCCCTGCGCATGCTGAGCTGGGCACACGCTCTGGTCAGAATCACACCATTCAGTACTGAAGTCTGCAAGGGTAGCCAGTGATGCCTGGCTCTGCATGCATGCAGTCAGCACAAAGCTGGGAGCTGAGACCTGCACTGTGGCACTGGTTCAGCACCATTGGGTTCTAGGAGCCTGGTTTGGGAGAGGTGGCTGGGCAGGGGAAGGCTGAGGCAACCCTGGCCCCAGCATTCCCTTGCCTAGCGCTCTCGGGTTCTGCAGTCTCTTAGCTTCTGATAAATTTCAGAAAACTGTCAGAGACATGTACCAGGCCATGCTAAAAATTGAGTAGTGCGGTGCTGTTCATAAACACCTGCAATGTTATTTAACCAAAGTGAGCAGAACTACTAGTACGTATTTGTTCTAAAATGTAAGCAATTTTATTTGTTTCCATTTAGTGTTAAGCCTGCCTTGAAGAAATGATTAAGAATTGTTTTCCACTTCATCTGTGAGTTTTCATCCCAGCCCAGAGAGAGATGACTTCAAATCTACTTTGTTTTTCAGTATGCAGGCTTCTTTGGACAGTAATTTTAAAAGCAATTATGGAGATTATGAATATTCATGTAATATTGTACAATACATATTTAACGCATAAAGTATACATTTTTAATCAGTGTCATCTCCATAGTTCTTTGAGAGAAGATGCAGAACATGTTTAATGAAGCTATTTGCTTTTATCCCTGTTGTGTGTTTGAAAGGTCAAGATATAATGTACTCATTAAGAAGCAAAAGGCAGAAATCCTTACCCGCATTCACTGGGACGCTCAGTACAATTCCAAGAGAAATCAAGGTGGGGTAGGTAATAGCAATCCCAAAATTTAGGAGAATATTGAATGCTGAAGAAGGAAAGAAAAACACCTTTTACTACAATGAAACTAAACAGAGGGAATGTCATCTGAAACATTTATGCTTTATTACTCCCTCTGTAGGTTGTTAGACAGAAGACATATTAACTCCTGTAATGTTATTCCTGGAATCACAGAGAATCACAGAATTGTTGAGACTGGAAAAGACCTCTGAGATCATCAAGGCCAGCCTATGACTCAACACCACCACATCGGCCAGACCACGGCACTAAGTGCCACATCCAGCCTCTCCTTAAACACCTCCAGGGACGGTGACTCCACCACCTCCCTGGGCAGTGCATCCCAGTGCCTGAGCACCCTCTCCATGAAGAAGTGTCTCCTGATATCCAAAGGAAGATACCTGTGGGCAGACCCCTGTCTGCTCCATGTCTGTCCACTTCAGACATTGCTTTTTTCTGGATCTCTATATCCCCATGGAGTCCCATGGCAGAATCAGGGTAAAATTTGTCTACAACTTGCCTCTCAGTGTAATGTGCAGCGATTCCCACTCTCTATACCAATCCACTTTGCCCGGCTGAAAGACTGAACACTTTTCATCTGGGAGATTTCAGCCAAAACGTTTCTTTGGTCTGGATGCTTTTTTTTTTTTTTTTTGTAGAAAAGCTGCCTCCAGCTGCAGGTGGAAGATTCTGCAAATCTAACCCTTTTCCAGACAGGAACTTGCTAAATATAATTTCATATGATGAAATTATAATATCATTACAACTGAATAATTATAATATCACTTCATTGTAATACCATACACTGTCCATGGAAGTGTCTCATGACAAATTAGTAATTGTTTTGGACCAAAATCACCCCTGTTTTAAGGTGATTAGCAAACTCGAGAGCCTTGCCAATATGGAACTTGTCAGGACCTGGGGATCTGACTGTCTTCTAGTAGTACCCATATCTTGTGCACCCCAGTGATCATTTGCCAAGTTCTGCACCACTGGTTTACAGAAACCTTCCATTGAGTCCACTGCTAAGTGAACTGGAAGTACTTTGAGAGTCAAGTGTTGTGACTATTCAGTGTAAAAGGAGCTGGGACTCAAGATAGGGACAGAGATCGGCTATTTCCAGTAGATATGAAAGGAATGTTTTAGGATATGTGATGCTGGCATCCAATTTAGAAACCAACTGTGGCAGTAAAGTCAGCATATCTAGTGTAACAAGGAACAGCATCACATTTCTGATGACCCTGAATCATTAAAGCTTTGATTTGGCATCCCTCCCAAGCTGGGTCCCTTTGATGGCACAGCAGTGGCAGCAGAAGAGGGGAGTGCCACCTACCGAATTCCCATCAGTGCTAGGCAACACTACATTTTCAGAAGTTTTCTGCTCTTCAGGAATAGCAATTAGCTGTTACTGAATACCCTGGCAGAGGTGCCAGAGGCTAGCCTTGACCAGCCTGGCCTAACCTGCTTGCTCAGGGGATGCCAATGAACCCAAGGTAATGCCCTGCTGGCAGGGCTGTTCTCGTCACAGTCTGGGCAAGCATGATTTGTCTCTGTGAAGCAGAGTTCACGAGTAGGAGTTAGGATAAGCTTTACAGTTCAGTCCCACAGCACTTTCCAAAGATGACCATAGTAGTTCGGCTTGGTAATAACAGCAGGAGTGGGGTCTACATTGCCACCTAGGATGAAAACATTGCCATCCTATGAGTTCTGAAGCTAATAATTAGGTTGAGAAGAAGGGAAGACAGCTCCAGTATGACAGAGGTCTGCAGCTTCAACCAGCGGCCAGTTTCTGGAACCCTCCTCCACCCTGAGCAGTGCAAGAGCCCCCATTTACTCACTCAATAAGAGAATCGAAAATCCACAGAGGTTTCCCCAAGGAATGACGTCAAAAGAGCTCCAGTACTCCACTTTGGTAAAATAAAGGATGACAGGAATACAGGTAACGAAGAGGACATTGAAGACAGCTAACACAGACAGGAATAAGGCAGCTTCTCCAAATTTAGCACTGCCCAAAAGAAGTTTGAATAAAACCTACAAGAGGAAAACACATGGGTTTAACTCTCTTGCACTGCTCGTACAGTGCAATTCATTAGACCAGATGGAGGTGCCTACACCTCATCCTAGTTTAAATCCCTGAATCAAGGTGGGTGAACTTTGTGCTTGTTCCTCTCTGTGCACTGTGACTCTGAGTGCCATGAGAAGCACACAGGCAAATGCACATACGTGTCTCAGCCCAGCAGAGAAAGCTGCATATCATCTTATGCATAGTGCAGCTTGCCCACTTGGTCAGGACGAGACCTTGATTCATAGGCATGTACTTTGGATTTTAAGCATGCGACATTTCCACTTTAAGCAGTACTTTAAGCCTAACGTAGGCTATGTAAGCCACTGAAGAAGGACTGACAAGGGGAGGTAACAAAATGATTTGAAATAGAAGCTAAATCTCTGCAGGGTGCTTCCAGAGTGAGTGATTAAATCCAGCACCAATGGAAAAGCAGCCTCATTTTTCAAGAAGGTGGGACACCTGTGAGTCCTCCTGTGTGCACCGAAGAAGATTCCTCACAGGAAAAAAGAGTTTTTATCCTAAGTGAGGACAGATATCAAAGCAAGTGAACCCAAATGCAGTGTCACAGAGTCAGTGTGTTTATGGCAGAACCCCTCAAAGAAGGGCATGTGGCACTGAACTGCATGAAGGTTTGCAAGTAAAACAGGAGCAGTTAGAGTGAATGATAGGAGTGACGGGCATCTTTCTGGGGGTAAAGACCCAGCTGTGCTTACCTTGTAGAGAGCAGACATTGAGGCAGAGCCCACCACCAGGGCTATCCCAATAACAGAGTGGCTGTGAAACCCATCGGCGTACGTCATCATAACTATTCCTGCAATAGCAAATATAGCAGCCACGATCTGATTGGACACAAAGAAAGAAAGAAAGTGTTACTGGACAGACCCCAATGTGGAAAAACATGAATGCAGCTTGAAATGCGTGTGCAGTACTTCTGCATCATCTGCCTATGTATAAAACTCGTAGCAAGCCCAGGCTACCTGCCAAGCCGATGCTGCCTCCCCTCGTGGTTCCCCTGGCTGCAGAGAAGCTGCAGGCAGAGCTGTGAAGGAGCGGCTGCCTTGAGGGGCAGTGGAGAAGAGTGCGACACGCCAGAGCACAGGGCCCCAGTATCTTGGACTGAGCTGAAGTAGGGATTCATCTCTGTCACCGAGTCTCCCCATCAGCCAGTCCCTGCAGCCTGTGCATGACAGTAATACACAAGTAATAATTCCCTGATGCTTGCAGGAACGACTTTCGAGTCCTGTGGAGGTTTTAGAGGAAAAAGGTTTTTGAAATAAACAGGGGAATAAGACTCATGCAACTACCTTCCAGCTCAGAAGTGTCATTTCAGAGTAGAGGGTGGTTTAGTCATCCAGCCAGGCCCACAGCAATGCCTGAGGTGGGTCATCTGAAGGGAGGTAGCATTCATGAAGGTGAAGGACAGGCTGGCCCTGATTCAGCAGGGTCAGCAAGAGACCCCTGGCTCCTCTGGGACTGTCCTGCCAGATGCCTTAATCCTCCCCAGGTGGTAATTGTGGGGTGACAAGGGCTTTTTCTGCATGCTTCATGCTTCCTGGCTCCCAAGTGGTGCAAGGGAGACCACATTCCCTTTGGCTACACAGTCACAGTGATGCTTCTAAGATAACTGGGATAAATGAAGTTATTTTGACACATAGGTGGCTCAGTGTCAGCCAATTGTCCCCTTTCCTGGGCCCAGACCAGGGTTTTAAGCTCCATCCACAGGCTGTGTCTGCCTACACATCCAAGAGCAATGACCTTCTCTCACCTCTACTGTTCACCACCAGAGCTGCTGGGGCTGCTGTGAAGATGCAAGGGGAAAGACTGTGTACCAAGCTCTGCTACCACATGATGAACAAGCTGCAATGGAAGGGACCCCTTTACCAGATGCCCCATCCCAGCTGCACCAAGAGCCTCTTCCCTGGCTTGAGCTGGGACTGGTGCCAGGAGGCACCTACAAAGCTCCCACAGTCACCCAGCAGATCCCTCCTGCACACTGACATCAACACCTCCAATTTCTCCTAACAGAAAAATGCCCCATTTTTGCCAACAGAAGGGTATTGATTTCTCTAGAATGGCGGGGTGGTGCAAGGGTAGAAAAGAGCCCGTATCAGTAGCAGCTGACACTGTGATGAAAATATAGCTGCTAATAGTGTCTCAGCAAGAAGGGGCCTAGAAACTGCTGAGCTGCTGTTCAAGATGCTGCATGAGCACAGCTTTATCAGGCAGTGGAGAAGGCAGGGTTTCCTGCACCTGCTCAGCCCCTTGCACGGCCCAGCCACGGGGCAGCAGGTTCTGAAGATGTTAATTTATGACCTGATTGGAGCCCAGTGCAAGCCGCAAAGGCTGGGTGTGAGCACTGCAAATTTGCAGAGGTTTAGATATATCACCTTACCTTGCAGCCTTGTCAGCACCAGATCCTTCCATACACAGCTGTGGGGTATAATTTCTAAAGCAAAGCTTGGTGGTGATGTAACAGTGCTCTACAGTCCTGGACAGGCTTTTCTTTAAGGCAAGGAGAGAAAAAAATGCAATGGATGGGTCTACAGCAACATGGGGCTGTTTCTTATAGGTAGAACTGAAGGAGCTCAGCAGCACTCAGCAGTTCTCTCATGCCAGCAAGCTTGTGTACAAATACAAATTCAGATGCTCTGTGTGACTTCATAGGCACAAGAAAAAATGTCATTGAATGAGACTAGCATGGGGCAGGTGCAGAACAATGAAAAGAGATTTGCCTTCACGCAACATATAATTCAGCCACGGAAAGCTTTGCTGTTGCACACTGTGGATGTGCAAATTTTACAAGGATAAATTCATGGAAGAAAAAATATCCATCAGGGGCCATTAACTATAGGAACATTGCTTCCATCTCAGGAAGTCCTTGAGCTTCAAATTGCTGGAGGCTGGAAAGTCTCATGAGACAATATCATTATAGGTGTTTCCTGTTTACACAGATTTTTCTAGGTATCCACTGCAGGCAGCTGCTGGAGCCAGGCTCATGGGGCAGATGCGCCTTTGCTCTGACTCAGTATGGCTTTTTGTAGAGCGTCAAGATGCATGACTCAGGCTTATCTGAAAGATGGCAACTCCAGATCTACAACATCACCTGTGCTACAGAGTAGTTGACAAAGAGTGGAAGATGCAACATTTCCTGTAGCATCTGCTCCAGGCATGGCCATTTCCCATCCAAGATGCACTGCGCTTGTCCATCCTTCACTGGAGAGCTGGGTAGAGACCACAGCCACACGCCAAGCTGTGGCAAATCTGTGAGTACCTCAGGCGATATCAGTTAAGGGAGCCTGCCTGAGCCTCCACTGGCAGCTGCAACTCCAGTGCAGTGGAAACTTGGAGGGTGCATTAATGAACTGCAGAATAAGAAAAGATCCAGTTTTGCTTTCAACGTGAGGGGCTGTCTGACTCTAGAGCACCTCCTGGGAGGCTGGGGCTCTGCCTGGTTGGAAAGGAAGGCTGCCATTTGGGATTGGTAGTGTGTTTATTTCCAAGTGCCACTGGCAGGTGTGCTTATCTCTAGGTTACGTATACAAGAGGTACTTTCAAGCGATGATTCTCTTGGCTCCTGAGCTGATTTATTTACTGCAGCACTGAGTGAAACACCAAAGTCCAAGATCAAAGCAAATAAATGCAGTCTGCAAACAGTTTTGCTGGGGCAGATGCCCTTGCCTCTTCTATCAAGCATGTCACAAGAGTCAGATGAGTCTTGGCCTTGCCTGTTGACACGCCAGGCATGTCACATATACTTTGTCTGGAAGCCTTTCAGCCTGCCTATCAAGCACGTCATTAGCAGCAGTGACAGGCTGCTTGCACTGCACCACGCCACAGCCTGTGGTTACTTGCAAATGCCTCAGCACTGCAGGGCTTGCAGAGGCAACACTTCAGGCACTCACAGCTTCATTACATGTGTGTCTTCTCTGAAAGCAATATGACAGCTCACAGCTCAGACACACTGTGCTCTGGGCTCAGTGAAGGGAAAGGGGGAGAAGTGCAACTTCATTATAGGAGATATAGACACTTAGAAGTGCCTGAGTGGTGAGGATGGGATTTTGCAGTTTGCTCTTACATTTAAATTACAGCCAAATTGTGATTTAAGTGCTTGAAGATCTGGCAGTTACAATCCTGAAGGCCAAGTAGGATACTTCTATGTGCTTGAACCCCAGTGAGCTGCTCTCTTTCTCACCTGGCCTTCCCTCTAAGTGGGTATGAACAGGGACACCCAAACATGCAGTCAGAGATTTGCTGCAGCAGTATCCGAACTGCTGTGCTGCCAAGTGAATAGGGAGGGGGCATGGGAAGGCTCCTGATTTAGGCAGGGTAAGGCACTATCCCCATTTCAGCCTCATCTGCCAAATACCCTCTCAAAGAGTGCTTCTAAAAGAGTCAGAAGCTCTGACACAGCATGGCTCCGAAGGACCACAAGCTTTGAGGCTGTGCTGTGTCCTAGCTCGCAGTTCTTAGGTTGCTTCTGCAGATACCCAGCAGCTGTCCCTACTCCTGGCTGCCAGTCCCAGGAAGAGGGCTTTGTTTTGGGCTTCAAGCTGAAGCTCACCCAGCATGCCAGGCAGTGCCACCCTTGCTGCTGCTTGCTTTTCATGTGGGCTTCATCCACAAAAATGGAGGAAAGAAGGAAGAAAATGCATCTCGCCAAGAGACTTCACACAACGTTCCTCCACAGACAGGCATGTCCCCAGCACCTGCACTGTGCCACACAAAGCTGGGCGGCAGGACTGCTGCGCTGCCCCATGCCCTGCCAGGCCCTAGGGACAAGCACCTCCTCACTCACGTTTTGCCATGTGTCAGGATGACACATCTGCTCAAGAACAAACAGATCAGTCCCCCTGTGAGGCCCTTACCTCTGTGCCCAAGCCCCTTGCTGCCAGGTCACGAAGGTGGGAGATGGCCATTTTCCTCCTTAGGCATGGAAGTGGCTTCTCAGGAAGTCCCACCCATCCCAAACCTGCTACCCCTTGTCACTGCCAGATGCCACAGTGAGAGGCTGGGATGCAGCAGGAGCATCCCATAGCCCCCACTGTCCTGGCCCCTGCTCTGCATCTCTGCTTCATAGCTGCTGGGATTTTGAGCAGGTCAGCCGTTCCCAAGGCAGTGCTGATAAAAAATGTAGGCCAGCTGGACATGACCAAGACCACCACTTGGGTCTGCCTCCCTGCTCCCTCCACTTCTTCTGCTCCTTTGGGAAGTGGTGAATCCAGAGCATCAGTGCCTGTCACCTGCCACGGCACAAGAGATAGCCTGGCTGGGAACCTGCTGGAGAGCCCCTGACCGCCCCAGTTCTTCACGCACAGCCATGTACCCAGGAGACCACAAGAAGTGACTCCACTCCAGCATGTGGATATCCCTACATCCAGGTTGGCTTCTTTACCCTCAGACCTCAGCCATACCCAGTGGTGAGGCACAGCATGTTCAGACCAAGGAGCAAGTTGCAGGTACAGGAGAGCGGTGGTCAACCCTCCACACACCTCCTCTCCTGGTGTCCCACCAGCACTACAGCTGAGAACGCCACAAAACAGCTAAAGGTCACAACAGAGGCAAAAAAAAAAATGTTTTTTTTTTTTTTTTTTTTTTTTTTTACTCTTATCAAAATTGCCAGCACATCCAGCTAGGATAACAGCCACATTTTCCTGCTTCCAGGATCATTTCAGGACGCCCTTGCTTCTGTACTCAGAAATCTCAGCTAATTTGTCTTCAGGGTACAGCTACCTAGGCAGGTGGGGTGGGCAAGTGCAGATACCAGCTGGGCAGGCGGGGGCTTGCAACGATTCCCTGGGGCGGCCTCTTGGCTGCCACCACCACAAGGCTGGCCAAACTCTCCCACCCAAGAGGAGCACTTCCCCAAAAGTTAACTCTTATTGCTCCATGCAGCAAGGGCTAACAAACTCCTCTAAGAACTGAAAGCATTGCTTGGGTGGGTGAGCAGAGATCTCCTCAAAAGGTGGCTGGAAAAGAGGTATTATTACCATTATTCCTGTTAACATTAATAAGTGCCTGCTACTGCAGTGAGGCAGGAGGGACTCACTGGTGCCTTTTCCTTGCAGTATCTCCTGGCTCTGGAAGAACCCCTCGGCCCCAGGGAGGTGGGTCACTGGGGCAGGGTGTAGGACTAAGCGTGTAAGCAAACATTTGGGATGCCACCGGGACAGCAGCTCCAGGGGAGCAAGACCTGCTCTTCTGCCTGGCCCCATGCCCACAGCTGCTGGCCAGGCACAAGTCCTCATGTCCTAACAACATTATGCCAGTCCTCCATTAGCGATGCACACTTGCAGAGGCAGGGGCATGCCGGCTCTCCTCTCCCCTGCTGCTGCTGGCTGACACGGGTGCAAAGGTGCACCGTTGCTGCTGGCTGACACGGGTGCAAAGGAGAACCATGACACCCTGCAAGCCTGCTGTCACATGTAAGACAGGCGAGGGACCCATTACATTCACAGGTTGGGACCAGAAGTGCATTGTGTGCAGCCGGGTACTTGCAGGAATGTGCAGATAGAGATGACGAGGTCTGGTGCCACAGCCTGGGAACTGTCGCTCAGAAGGGGCCAGCAAAGGCTGAAGCACGTCCACAGCAACATGGAGATAGCAGTCACCCTTCATACCACACTTTGGAGCAAGTTACCTCTTTTCTGAAGGAAAATGTGCAAATGCACCAGCCTGGGGAGGATGGGGGCTCTGGGAGCTCACAGGTGCCTGGGCAGGCTGCAGGGAAGGATGCCTCTCTGCTCTGCAAAGATTTCTGCGCCCACTCGGCTGTCTGCATGCGGTGCTGCTCAGCTTGGCTGATGGGAGAGAAGGGGAAAAGGAAAGGCAGAAGGGCAAGGGGAAGAAGGGGGACAGAGATAAGGAGTCACTTACCCTCACTCCCATGAACCTGTCCCTCAGAACGATCCATGAAAGCAAGAACACAAAAGCTTTGTTGCAGCAGAACAACACGGAGACATCCGTAGTGTTTATTTTCTTTATTGCATGTAAGTAAAGGTAGTTTGTGAGTGTCCAAAGAACACCAAAGGGCGCTGCCTTGGTAAAAAACACCTTCAAAGTCAAGCCATTGTCTCCAAAAAATCTGCAGCACTCCCTAAAACAAGGAGAGAAAGGCAGCATTAATATACAAGCCAGTCACAGTCTGCAACAAACATACAGGTTTCTTCTCTTTCTTGCTCCTTTTCATTTGGGGAAAGAGGGGCACACACCTCAAAGAAGAGAAGAAAACCAAGTTTCAGCATCTGCTGCAAAAGCCAGCACCCGCACAGGTTACGAACACACAGTAGCTCCAAACATGGGAGGGACAGCAATGAAAGAGAGAAGGGAGAGATGAAGCCAGGTGATGAAATCTCACTCTTGCCGTGAGCACCTTCACAGTGGACATCTTGAAACGGTGTTGGGTCATCCTCCTCCTTTCACTCCTGTGGGCACCAGGATGTGGAAGGGCCAGGGCTAAGGCTGGCAGCAAAACTCCCCTGAGTTCCTGGAGCCACAGTGCCCACCTGTGATGCACTATGAGGGGCTTGGAAAGAGCCTGATGGGAGCCTGGTTTCAGGGTTTTTTCACCCCAGGGGTGGGGCCTGGCTCAAGCTTGCTGGGAGCAGCAAGGAGATGGTGGCTGGCAGCTGCCCACTGGGCTGAGGGTGTGCACGGTGGCACTCAGGAATGTGTCAGCTGGAGCAGCAGCACAGGACAGGGGAATCAGGAGGTTGGGCATACAGCAAGGGCTGGGGGTGCTGTGACTCCTCAAGCAGAAGGCAGCCAGAGCAGACAAAGCCACAGTGTAGGAAAAGAAAAAACCAGCAGTTTGTGTCCTGTCTGACACGGAGAGAGACGAAGGGGTACTGGGAAGGCATCAGGGAGCTTGAGGGCACCTGCCTGAGCCTGACTGAAGGAGTGACACCGGGAAAAGATCAGGTAGAGGGCAAGCAACTGCATAAGTACCCCAGGAGCTGGAGGTGCTGGTGGGAGAAGGGGACAGGAGGTGATGAGTGCAGCCTGGCTCTGCTGGCATGGCTCTGGGGAGGCAGCAGGTGGGGACCGGGATGGGGATGCCAGGGTTACCTCCACGAAGGTGCTGTGAGGGGAAGCCTGCATGCCGGGTAGCAGAGCTGGGAGCTGTTGGCTGCATTGCCTGCAGGAGATTTCAGAAACGCAAAGAAATGTATCGGTCTGCAAGACGGAGGGTGCTGCCTGCTGAAGTGTGCAGGTGGCAGTCAGTGGTGGTGCCATGGCCTGTGCTGGCTTTCAAATCTGCAGAACCCCTGAGGGTCTGAAGTACTTTAATGAAGCATTTTGACAAAATTTGAGCAAAATTACACTTTCCTCTGACAACGAAGGCCAAATAGTTTTTCACTGCTGCCTTGAATTTTAAGTTGTTTCCTGGGACTGAGCATGTAAGAGTCATTATCTGGAATCAGATGAAAGTGTGATTTTGATCCACTTTCTCAGAAGATGGGGTTGTATCAGGTGATTACCTAAAGAAACCCATCCACCCTCTGAGACTCTAGATTTCCCCCATCACTAACTCTATGTCTGCCTACACTCCCTCTGTTGCAGCAGATACAAAGCTGCAGGGTAAGGAAAATGCTTTTTTTTGTTTGTTTTTGGGGTTTTATAGCTTGCCAGTCCCTCGTATCAAGTAATGGCTGTGCAGAACTTGCCCATCTCTTGTACAGAACTTGCCCATCTGTGGATGCAGTAACCCTGGGCTTTGGATGCTGTATACAGACACTTTAATTTAAGCTGCTGGTTCTGCATCGTGTAGCTCAGTGTCACAGAAAGAACATCAGTTTCCTTTGTCCTCTAAGAAATTACCTGCCAGCAGCAGCCTATTCCTTGCCAAACTTAGTCCCTACCTCTCTGTGTCAGTAAAAGAGTTACCCTTCGCACCACAAACCATGGCCCGACTTCCCACCTGCCGGTGCCATGCAGGGCTGATCAGGGATGCACATAGTATTGACAGACAATCCCTGTGCTCAGCACAGCCTCCACAGACACCACACCCTGACCTTCAGCTTTGCAAAGCACTGCCTGTACCAGCCACTTGCCATGGAGGATGCAGGGAATGCATGCGCACGGGGATGCAGAGAGACATGGAAAAACCCTGTCCTGAACTAGAGGCTTAAATCTGCCTCCCGAGACACCAGGGAGAGTTTGACTGCCAGGGCAGCACAGGCAGCCAGTGTAATGGTCTGAAGACAAAGGGTGCAGGCACGGTTTAAGTTAAATGATGTTAAGTAAGATCAGTATGGGAGAGACAGGAAGGCTGTAGTCAAATGAAAGGACTAAAATAGAATTCATGTTGGTTTTCATCCTGGGGAAGAAAGTTCCTCCTGCCAAAAATCTGTTCTCCACATATAGAATTGGGTATCACTATTTCATTTACAGTAGAAACGTGTGCTTTTACTGTACTGTGGCATCTTCAACGGATTCTGAGCAGCCTTAGGGGAAATACGGTATGTTTCATGTGCCAATATGAATATGTACTGTGTAATAACCTCCTCACAATTAATTGTGTCCCCAGGTTTGTGACTGTATAGGGGAAGCTGATTTTTCCTTGGTGCCATAATGCAGCCTGTGAAGCTGTGTGAGGAGACATTTGATGAAGTGACTTATCAGTGAGTACTGGTAGATGAATAGTTATGGGAAGCAAGATGGGACTGTGACATAGCCTATGCTGTAATCTCAAAACAGTTGGGGGACGAAATCACTCCACAAAAACCAACCTTCAACTTTAAATATTTTGACAGAACATTTTGGACACAGTTGCTCCTGCTGTCTAGTAATTTCAGTTTTGCCTACAAGGGTACATTGCACCCAGCGAGTATCCTGACATTTTATGGATACTCCTTGGCAAAAAACAGGGCTTGTGTCCTGTGGCGCTCCAAGCATGCCTGACTGCACTAAGAGAACCTGCCTATGAATATTTTAACAATCTCAGCTGCTAACGAAAATGTTACTTTTTAAGAAAGACAAAAACCACCTTAACAGGAGGGCAGTCTGTAAGCATTCGGCATCCTTTGGAGCCCAACTCAGCCCTGTGGACCCTCATATGAGGCTGATGCTGAGTCTCCCAAAGCTACAAGACAGGCGGAGTCCATTCCTTGAGGTTTTACAGAACAGACTCTTGCAGGTCTACCTGCCCAGGACACGGAGTCCTCTACTTGCACCAGAGCAAGCTGGCTGGCTCTGGGCTGGGGAGGAGATGGCACTGGGTATCAACTCCTGGGACAAGCGTGCAGTGGTGGTGGAAGAGCTGCTGGGGAAGAGCTCCACTCTATCAGGGAGACCAGCAGCCTCCTCTGGCTTTGACTACTGGGACCAGCAGTCAAGACATATCATTTCCAATCTGCCTCAGTTTATTCAGGCTTCAATGAGCCAGTCCTGCTGCACAGCTAGTCTTAACTCACCTGGGGTGAAGAGGGAGGGTTACCAGATGCCTGCAGGCTGCAGACTTTGTTGGATTCTCTCCGCAACTAAATCCCTGCTGTTTGCTAATGTGTGCAGAAGTGCCAGAGGCATGCTTTGCTAAGAAAGCAAGCATGGATCCTGTAAACAGGCACTGCCTTGTGCCCCTGGTGCCTGCCCTTGCCCTGTGTACTGGACAGCCTGGCACTGCTGGCTCACAGCAGACGTGGGCAGCCTGCAGGCAGCCCAGCCCCAAGGAGAGGCCATGCCCAAAGGGAGCAGTGATTGTCAACAATGTACAGAGTTTGCAAGTAGCTAGTATGAGCCCACAGCATTGTCTCAGCACACCATCACTACAGATGCCTACAACCAGTGATGGTGAACCCTGTGCCCAGGCACTGTGACACTGCAGCAGGTTTTCCATCAAGTGGAGTTGAGTGAGGCTGTCACAGTGCGCACGCAACCAGCCCATCCGTCATGGTCCTCTACAGGCTCCCTCTCTCTGTTCGCACAGAGTGTGCACTGCTGCTTATCACCCCTTAGACTCACTGGAGAGTTTTCAAAGATCCTCTGGGCCATACATCTACTGAGTGGGAGCTTCTGGCCTATCTTAAATAAAGACAAAGTTAATAGCAACTTTGTTTACTTATAGAGTACACTTCCCATGTACCTCCAAGACATCCAGCTGCAGGAGGCCCTGAAGATGCTCTGGTAGTTTCCTGTGAGATGAATGTGCCTGCATGTGGCTCAGCCTGGCAGACTGCTGAGTCACAGGGACAAAGAGTGGTCATGGGGGAGCTTCTGCCCACTGACCTTTAGCTATATACAAGCAACTTTTTATATTTGAGCTGAGAGCCCAGGTTCGGAATTGCCAGAGATGCGTGTCCCCGAGCTGCCTTTGCTGCCCACCTTGGGAGACACTGAGTCCAGGAAGAAGCTGCTTGTATTCCTTTCCAGCTTTAAAATGAACTCCAGGGCAAGAAGCACAGAAACAGGCACCTTCAGTGCATGTCTGGAATATCTTAAAAGAGAAATTGTCATCAAAGACTGACCAAACCTTAGTCCTGCCTGCATTACAATAAATCCTGTGCCTGCCTGTCTCACCTACCTCAACATGAAAGCTGCCTTTCTGCTCACTTGCTGATACATTTTTTTTTTTTTTGCTAGGCTCAGCCTGCTTTGTCCGTAGAGCAGTGGGACTTTGAGTGTGGACAACAGCCAGAGAGGCCACAAGGAAATGCTGATGCAAAGCTCAGGCGTGCCCTGGCCCTGTGCATCCCTGGGTCATGCTGAGCATAGCTCCTCCTGGGCAGGGAAGCCGCCCTGCAGAGCCACATTGCTGAGATGATCTCTCCTTAACTCTATGTAATCCTCCATGTAAATTCTTATAGCTGCTGAGCTGTTTCCAGATAAGGTGGCAGGAGACGGCAAGGAGTTTGGGCGTTGCAGGGTGTAATGCCATATTTTTGAGATAAACTAGCTTCCTGCATTATTTACCTTGATTCTGCTATCATGAGCTAGAGCTCCACTGTAATCACAGCAGTTGGTTTAAAAAACAAATGCAAGGCATTAACCAAAGCAACAGCAAAGGCCTGTGTAAGACTGGAATGGAAATGTCAAAGGAAGGATACTGAAGGGAAACGTACTGGCTTAATTGCTGCAGCAGCAATAAAGAAAAGCTTGTTCCCACTCAGAAGTGTCATATCCATGTTCACAGAATATCTGAAGGCTTATGGCTGAAATAAAAGGCCGGATTACACTGCTGGGAGGAGGGCTACATGTAAACTGAAAGAACTACAGCCTGGTTACACGTGGCCCTTGGGAAGCGTTTCCAGAGAGATGTTTGATGGTGGATTTGCTTGGCGTAGGGTGCTACTGAGGGGGCTACTGCAGCTGGCATCTCTGCGGTGCTTCGGGGTAATGGGATGGTGCAGGTTAGAAAGACAGAAGCACACACTTGGCCTGGTTGCTCTCCTTTTCCTCAGGATGCCAACTGGGATGGGTGGCGTAAAAGCCCATAAAGGCCACTTGGGAGCCGAAGCGGCTGCCTGGCTTTCAGGGTATCCTCTGCATGGGACAATAGTGGTGGGGACAGATGGGAACCCACTTGCAGGTACAAAATAAAGCAGCAGGCACCACACAGCACAACTGAACCCCCTTTGCTGCTGCTGTGGCACACGTCACCCGCAGTAAGAACCCCTGAGCAGGGCTTAGCAAGTCCTGACCAGCACTGGCTGGGCTGCACGTACCAGTGGTCCTCTCTCCCAAATAGGGATTCTGGTCCCCTGCCGCTTGTCACAGGGTGCCCTGACAACTTATCATGGCCTGATGGAAATATGTAATGTCACTTGGGAATGGCACGTAGCTGCTACAGCACTACAGGAATTGTGCTGGGATGGAAGATGCTGCAGAAAAGCCTAAGGCATAGAGATGTTATTGTTTGTATTTTCACTCAAAATTGTTTGCTGTTTTCTTAATCTTTCATGTACTAGTTCTTGTTTTTCCTCATAACCTTTTTAGTGCGTATCTTCATTAACCCAGCAAATGGCACATTAGCTTTGCCCCATTAAGCATGTCTGCAACACAACACCACTAGCAAAATACCTCCATCACTGGAACCAAGCATCCCCTGTGAAGTAAATCAGAAGTTGTCAGCGCCAAATTTGCATGCTAAGTAAGAGTTAATCATATTCAAAGTAGGTGTTGCAGTCAAATAAAAATTGCAAATAAAATATGACAGTAAAGCTCCATTTTTTCCCCACTGAGCTCACAATTACATGTTTAACACTATTCACCTTCCATTGCCTGTTTTGTCTTTAACCATTGCTAGGTAGTTGGCATGTTTCTCCACTGATTTGAACCTCATGCAAATGAATGTACAAAATTCTGGCAAGTCTGAAAGGAGTGCTTTTTGCCCCTATATTGAAAAAAAATCTCACCTATGAAGAGGAAAGGTAGACAAGAACCTAAAAAAGCACACACAGTGTGATCCCCCATGCCAGGAGTTTGGTCTCGATACTCACTGCAGAACAAACCTATGACAGGAAGCTTAATAAGCCACTGAAACTGCCAGTACATCTTTGGGAAAGATGCAGTAAAGTAGAAAATATCTGGGAGGAATACACCTCCTAAGGGAGTATCTTGCACAAGCTGGTTATTTCTGCTTTCCAGACTGTTAACTTTTGTTACAATTTTCTCATTGTCTCAGTGCTCATACTAGAGCTTTCTCCTTCAAAGCAGGTTTGGATCTGCTGTTGCTCCCAGCATTAGACATTTTTTCTTTGCAGACTGCGCTTCTTACTTTGACCTTGCAAGGTCTGTACCTGCAAATTGAATTTGGCTAAATTATTTCTGATTATCAGCAGAGTGAGCATCGCCTCCCTGGAGCACAACAAAGCCACCGCTGCAACACTGAATCTGGCCTCTCGATTAGAGTTTGGCAGGCAAAATATGTTTTGATATTTTGCTAATCCCTGCACCGATTAGGCCTGCATGGATAAATAATCTGCAGATGCGCTGTTAGCAGTTGAACATTTTCCATTCAACGCATGAAAAAGAGACACAGACTAAAATGTCGTATCTTCTAGGGGGGACTTGCAAGCCAGTTGCAGCAAGCAAAAGCAAAGAAGACAGACAAAGTGCCCTGGATGTTACTAGGAGGGAAGTAAACTAAAAACAAGTTTAATTTCTTCCATTTAAAAAAAAAATCCTAGGTCTTCTTTTCGTAATCTGTCCTGTTAGGGCCACAGCATCCCTCATGCATTATGTTCACAAGTGGAGGTAGGCAGAAGGCTGCTGTACAGATAAAATGGACACAAGTTAAGCCAAAATATTTTTCAAAAATTCTTTCTAGAAATGTATATGATGTGTTTCCCAGAAAATAGGATCATGCCTCCAACTCTGCTTCCCCCCATCTTGAGCAAATGCTGACATAAAGGGCAGGCATGATAAAATCAGCCTCTCGGATGGGCAGATTTCACAGCAGTGCGAGCAAAGGGCAAGCTCATGAAACCCATTTTACAGATGTGCAAGCTTAGGGCATGGAGAGGCACTGGGTGCTTGAAAGAGGCAGGATGAGGGCTGCTTGTAGGCTACACCTTTGGAGAGCTGGCGATTTGCTTTTCCTGCATTTTTATTTTACAGTCACCTCTTGTTACTTATCAAGACAGCCCTTGAGTGCCTTTTTTCCTGAGTCACTGCAGGTTCACATGCCAGCAGAACAGTTGCACGGAGGCTCCTGTGGCGTGTCCCAGATCATGAAACGCTGCGAATAAATCAGCTAGCCTCAGCACTTTGCAGAGAGGTGCCCGGGATTCCTGCCATGACTTTTATTTACCCACCGATCTGACGCTCTTACAACAAAACTCGTACACCCCTGCCTTCACCTTTCCTCCTGTGCACTCAGAGCAGCTCAGGAAAGCTGCTTCCCAGTTCTGGGAGGGCACAAGTTTCTTCTCCGCTTCCACAGGGCACCCTGTGGTGTAGCGGTGCCCCTTGCCCACCCCACTGCCTGCTGAGGCACTGCAGCTCGTGGCCATTAGCCAGGGGACAGGGCCAGGGAAGCAGCCATGTGGCTCCTCACAGACACCTTGTACGTATCCCGTTCGGTCTGTCCATGCTGGGGACTGAACTCGCGCTGCAGAGCTGGGCCCCCTAGTCCCTTGTTGTACCCTGCCTGACAGAAGACCACAATCCTGCAGCCCAGCAGGTAACATCAGCCCAGGTGACAGCACTGGTTTCTGGACTCAGGGGCAGGGGTGTCTGTCTTTTCCTGGAAAATGCTTGGCATGTTTCCAGTGGGTTTAACTAAAAGTGTCAATGGTAATGGCTGATGATAGGGCACCATTAAACTGTTTAGTGAGTGATTCATCGTGACTCGGCATTTTTCCCTTACGGGATCTGTGCCTCAGAATTGCTGAAGAAATGCTTAGTTACTGTCAGCAAATCTCAAGCTTGGAGGATCCTGTCCTTAGAAAGGACAAGGTAGTAAGCATAGCCTATCATAAAAGTATCATTTTTGCAGCTGATTTCACAGGGAAAAGTTTCCTTAATTGATTACTCCTGTCTTGAGGCTGAAGTCAATTTGACAGCTTGCCTACAAATCTTAGACACAGCAAGATACTCAAGCAGCAGGTCCCTCAGGGACCGTGATGTGCCGTGCCAGCGTGCTGCTCCAAGCCCAGCGATGAGCCAAGGTCCACACCAAACACATCTGCTCACGGCTGCCACAGTAAGGATTTCACTTCTTCCCAGTGTACCCCAGTGGGGAATCTCCCTTCCCAGACTGTCCCCCCATGTGCCTGGGACACATGGAGAGGTGTTCCCAGCTGAATAGTAGAGCGGACTGCAGGGCTGTGCTCTCGTCCCAAGCCCAGCTGTGGGAGGGTGGCAGTGGGGAGCTGCCATAGAGTGTGGGTGCTGCTTGCACGGCAGGTTTAGGGCTGACATGGCCCCATGCTCACCGGCATCGGAACACCTGCGAGGGGGCAACACTGCTGGGGGGGATTTCCCCCACAAGTGGAAATGCCCTTCCTCTGGCACAGCTCAGTGGCACAACATGATGCTCCACCACAAGATATAATTCAAAATGTTTATTTCCAACTTCGTGTAAACTCAAGCGATGGTGATGTGTCTCAGGGCTCTGCTGTCTGAGGTAACACAGGTGGCAGTTACCCTCACGATCCCCAACAGCTCGTCCCACTCCTGCTGAGACCTGCGAGCGGTGATTGATGATGCCTGGAAGGAGCTCTGTGTCTCTTCTGACCTTCCAGGTGTGGCTGGCAGCATCCCTGGGGAGGGCGTTTAGAGGCTTGGGGAGAGAGCAAACCTGAAAATCATTCCCTTCCCCTTACCTGTGTCCCTAGAGAGCCCCTTGCAGACCTCCTTCCTGCAGGAAGGAAGGGAGGCAAACCACGACCCACAGCCCCTTCCTAAGCTTGCAGTGGGGAGAAAAGTAAGGCAGGGAAAGTCAAACCTTGAAACTAAGAAAGAATGGAGAAGTTCCTGGTCTCAAGTACCCAGCACCTGCCTTCCTCAGCTCTGAATGTGAATTCGTGCAGAGTCAGTAAAAAGAAAAAGACCTAAACTGAAGCTTAAAGCAACAGGTAGCTCCAAACCTACCTGATTACATGAACTGAAAAATAACTGTTCAGGGGATTAAGCAATTTCTCAGAAACTGATGTTATCCAAAATAGTCTAATGGCTTGTTAGTGCCCATTGTCCAGTGCATATTTTTTCTGCAAGCATGTTGTTAAATGTAAGAAATGACCACAGAAGTCAATCCGGTATCCAGCTGCCACTTTTAACTGCCTGCATCTGATGCTGACCATCACGTGCTTCTACATGCATTTTGGGGCTGATATTCTGCCTTTAAACATTTTTCTATTCTGGGAGTTCTCAGCTCATTTGCAAAAAAAGCATTCTGATAGGTAATGAAATGAGAAAATTGTCTTCTCCTAAATGAAACAAAAAAATCTCCAGGCTGATCTTTCTTCTCTGAACGAGAGAGTAATTGGTTTTGCTCAGCACTGTACACATGCCAAACCAGGCATTTGCGCAATAAATGGTCCCAGGAAATGCTTAGCTATGGATTTACATAATACAACAGAATGGCTCCAAAAGAAGCAAATAACACAAATCTTACAAACCACCTGAATACACATTTCCAAGACAAGTCTTCGCACATGCTCAGAAGCCTTAATGAGACACTGTTTAAAGTAACATCTAAAAAAGTTTAAAAGAACAAGACCAAACCCCAGGGAAGATTCATATACTGTAAACTGCCTTAGCACAACACCAGGGTAGGAGTCTTGGGCTGCAGAAGCACACAGAAAAGTCTGCAGCTTCCCCTGTGGGATGGTCCTATGTCCTACACTTTGATGTGCCCGTGGCACTAAGCCTGTTCAGTTTGCTTCTGTCCATTTCCAGTGAAGACCAGTAGGCCCAGGATACACTCTACATAGCTTTTATATACCTGACTGCAACAACGGCTGCAGAAAGTGGATCACATTAGGATGAATATTTTAATTTATTTTTTACACCCAAACATACTGCAGAGTTTTGCATCTGACTTCTTTGTTGTTTTGGGAGCAGGACCACCAGCCTTCTCTGAAGGGACATGAGGGAAAGTGTTGAGGAGAAGGTGAAGTCGAGCAGCAGCACCACTGCGCTGCTGATACCTCAAGAGGAAGAGCACCGGTTGTAGCAGGGTGAGCAGACATTGCAACAGATTTCCCACAGAGTCACATCTGTCCATGAGCACCAGAGTGAGCTGAGCTCGCTCTGGGGTGTGATATCACAGTGACCAGATGGTCCCTCCAAAGTCCCCCTTCAGCTTGCTGCATGGGACGGGCTGGCATCTGTGGGTCTTCCATCGGGCCAGAAGGAATGTGCCAGTTTGGAAAATGCAGCAAGCATTGCTGACAAGAAACAGCCTTTACTGTGACAACATGTACTTGGCAATCAGACAGCTGAAGTCATCACAGGGTGTATTATCCAACATCTTCTGCCTTTAAACCTTAGAGATACCCAGAGCCTGCATTGCTTTACACTCTTCTAGATAATCGGTGTTAACACAAATAACATGCAATACTCTTGCCATATGCAAACTTCAAACACCCATAGACCAGGCAGACACCACACCTGGACGTAGAGATGAGCTTTTAAGTTACACTCAGAGACTGCTTCATGGAGTAGCTGAGTTCACGAGGAGATGCAACCCTTGACTTGGTCTGCTGTAACACACAGGACTGGCCTTAAATTTTAGTCAGAGCCCACCAGAGCAGTGTTCAGGACATACTCACATTGGACATCTCCCAGTGACTGAGGCTGGAAGGGGCCATGAGGGGAATGAAAGCTTCAGAGGTTCCTGGGGATCACTGGCATGCCCATGGTGCAGGAAGAGGGATGGTTGCTGCTGTGTTTGCAGAATGAGCAAGAAGGAAACAACTTCTTTGCCCAGTGGGGGTGTGAGGGAGGTTGTGTTGGGACCTGTTGTCATGCTCAAATGGAGCAAAGTGAAAGGACCTCTGACAGCACCATGTAAAGCCAGGTCAGGGCAGAGTGTGAAGAGTGGCTGGTGAGCTGTACTGAAGCTAACGACAGTCTGCATGGAGTCAGGGAGCAAACGGACAACATGAGCAGCAGCGAGCTGCCAGGCAGCATTTACTCAAGAGTTCAAAAAACCGCAAAAGTGAAATGGGAAATTCCTAACAGGGCTTTGCAACTTTGTCCTTAAAACTGCCTTCCTGCTCAAAGCAAGTATCACATTGATTCTTTAAATCTAATTTGCGACTGTGGCTGGCCATCCATTCTGAAGATGACCATTGCTGGTTAAAGACTGCACTACATCATTATGGAGTGATGAAGACAGTGAAGACCCAATTCAGGGAGCAGGCTGACACAGCTGACGTGTTCCGCTCCTTTGCAAGTATTTTAGACAGAACAGTTGGTGGGCAGGTGCCCTTAAAGCCTGATCCCATCAGGGCTGCTCCTGCTTATACCACACACTTAATGACTGCCATTTTCTAAAACAGGGCACCGACTGCTCAGAGCAACTGAGTGCTAATGAATTCAGACCTTAATGAGGCTCTCCTGCTGCACTGCTCAGGTGCAAGCGGCCCGGGTCCATGGGGTCTCTGGAGGGACCGTTCCCCAGGAGGCTCTCGCCATGTGCAGCTGAAAATTAAAAAACCTGCAGGGCTCATCTCCACAGCCCCTCTGTGCTGCTGCTGCTGGAGCCCAGTGGTAAGTAGCATCCCCACTCTGGGCCCAGGGGCAGCCCCATCCCAGCCTCCCCAGCACCCTGGGGCTGCACCCCAGCTTTTAGGAAGGGCACCTCAGCTGTCAGAGGAGCTGCTTCGGGGCCCCTCTCCTCACCCAGTGTGGTGGGGTGCTGTGCTCAGGAGCAGAGACATGTTTGCGGCGGGCAAGGAGATGCATCGGCAGCAAAGTCACACCTAACGTTGTGTCATGCACGGCCCAGGCTGTCACACGAATGTGTGTGGCCTTTAAATGGTAAGATAATGAATTTTTTTTGGAAACAAACACCACCACCACCACAAGCCACGTTATTTTCAATGTTACTTAAGGGGATCAGGCAATTCCCCGCAGGTCTGAGCAGTTTGGAGCAGCAGCTCAGGCAACATTAAAACGCTTCCAACCCAACGCATTCTAGGATTCTATGATTCAGTTAATGAAAGATGAAAAGTCTCCCGGGAAAGGGCTGGAAATGGTGCTGGGACTCTGAATGTGAGGTCCACGGTGACACTCTTAACACGAATTCCCTATGTGAGCATGGCCAGGTTACCCAGTCTACCTGTCCCCAACTCAGCCCAGCAGTGGGGTGTGAGGGTGCGGGCTCAGTCTTATTTCCCAGGGCTGTGTTGAAGCAAATGCAGGAAAGCATTTATGCGGCATTCGGTATGCAGTGAGGGCCAGCGTATACAAACTAAGGCAGAGGAAACCTAAACATTAGGCTCTCAAGGCTTTCACTGCCGGAGTCGACATCGTCACTGCTCTCCGTCATCATCCAAAATTTCCATTGACGTCAGTGGATGTTCTGGGTGTGAAAGGGCTGCAGAGTCTGAAACTGTGCAGCTATTGCTTTCCGATATCTTAAACTTGGCCTGATGTGATTTATATCCGGCTTTGTACTCTTC
>NW_009710318.1:13888-40395 GCF_000703405.1 Apaloderma vittatum | reverse complement strand
AACCGCTTACTACTTTTTGGAATAGTCAGAATGAAACTTTTAGGAGAAGCTGGCCAGCTGGCCTCCTGTGAATTGGATTTTTATAGCAGTTGGTATAGACAGACAAAAAAGCATGCAGGAATAAAATGCTTTCCTAAAAGCTGCTGGAAATGGGGTGTTTTGCCTCTGCTGATTTAGAAGCACACTGCTGACTGTGCTGAACTGTACTGTTGTGGCTTGGGAGAGGGGAGGAACAAGCGGGAATACAAGGAGAAGAGAAATGTCTCAGTGCTAATGCTGGCTACAAAAACACCTTGAGATAGCTATAACTGAAACACACACCATATATATATGTTTGGAACATGTATCTAGATTACACGTCTGTACATACACTCACACACACGTTTACTTTGGACCTTTATGCCTGTGGATTGTCAGAGAGACTGTGTGGAGATACGGTTCCTGCTGGGCATAGCCCTGCTGGCCCATGGCCCTTCTTGCTGGCAGTGCTGGCCTTAGGCCGAGGGCATAACCTATTGGCTCTGCAAATCCTCACTCTGTAGCAGCATCACACTTTAATACAGAAAACGAGGGAAATAAATCAACTTTGTAGCCTAAATGCTAGTAATTCAGCACCATGACAGGATATGGGGACAGCTGGGCACAGGAAGGCATGTGAATCAGGAGATACCAAAAGAGGCACCATCAACTTGGCAGCTAGTCAATGCAAAGAAATAGTTATACAAAAAAGGAAGCCGAGAGCTCATTGGTATAACAGAGAAGCTGACATTTTCAACACACAAATTGCCCCTAGATGCGTTAAGTAAACCGAGATACAGAAAGGGAATAAACTTTTCTAAATACTTGTATTTGTGGTCATTTTTAGAGTACCTTGCATCAAGAACAGGTGACTCTTTTCTATTTGAAGTTTGTTTGCATTTTTAATTGCACTGCTGATGTCCTTTTAACACAAAACCAGAGCACTCTCTGCCCTACGCTCCCCCACTCTGTTCTTCAGCAACGTCACCCCAATCCCGCAGACAGCAGCGGAGCAGGGAGGGGAGCGAGTCCTGAACAACCCATGGAAGTGGAGTGAGGAGTTCTCAAGACACTCTGATGGCATCCACCCTCATCCTAGAGCCTGATTTAACAGCACCCTTCAGAACGTAGTGATCTTCGAAAAGCAGCCTGTGAGAGACTGAGAAACTCAGTAGTCTTACGTCACATGAAGTGAAGGAGTGCAGCTGAGGAACTCGGTGCCAAAAGGATGGTGTCATAAAATACGAGACCTCTGAGATTTGTATTTCCAAACAGCTTCACTTGTTTTGACCTTTCTCCCAAAAGGCTAATCCTTTAGCAAACATGTTCTACAATACAGTGCTGTTGCCGGCTCCATTAATTTTTTTGCAAGACCTTAGTATAAATGGTAAAATCAGAGTAATATGTAACATGAATTGTGTAGCTTCTCTCCGTATTACTGGAATATTTAGGTCTCTCAAGTGACATACAATAACTGAGAATGGCTTGGAAATCAATTACCTGTCATCCAAGAGAAATACATAATTTCTGGCTCCCTGTATAAGCACTTTCTTGTTTGAACAGTAAACAGGTGAAGTAAAAAATACTGACACCCACTGTGTTTTTAAAGAAGGATTGGATAGCACAGCAATGGAGCCATAGCAACTGAAACTCCAGGACACTGCACGCATGAAGAATTAGGTAGATATAACTCCGGGGAAGAGCTGTGGGAACTCATGTGGTTTGGATCTTTGAGGACGCGTTTCTACAGACGTTGGCCAAAAGGTTGTAAATTTTAATCTTCATTCAGTTTGCAGTGAAACAAAAGACTCATTCATTGAAACAGAAGTGGCTAGGTTTGAGAGTGCCAGGATGAAAGTTCTCTGGGGCTGCTGGCAAAGGTGGAAACCATCATGGGGGGTGAGGGACAGCTGTGCCCGTGGAGAGAGGAGAATGGGTCACGTAACTCAGATGGACCAATCATGGTACTCCTTCCCAGGATGGTCAGTATATTAGGGCCCCTAAGAAGAACCCTAGGACTTTTCAATGCTTGCTGTGCTGGAAGGATTGTCATCACCTCTTTGTTATCTCTCTGTGTGCTGCTGGTGTTCCTGCCTCCTGTTTTTGTGCTACAGAGGAGCACCGTTCGTTGTGAAAGGTTGTCTTGCCTTCTCTTTTTGGATGGGAGTGGCACAGCTCCTTTTCTATTCTGTTTTGTTTTGGGTTTTTTTTGTTTTGTTTTGTTTGGATTTTTTTCTTTTTTGCTATCATTGAGACTGTGGGCTCAGGTGCTCCTGTCTGCTGCCAAGTCTAGTCTGAGACTTCCCTGCTCAAGACCTAGTTGTCATCTGGCAATTCTGTATTAACATATTCTTTTGTATCATTGAACATATTGTATACTTGCATAATAGTTTAACATCTATATATATAGTTTAACATCTTCATTGTTATTTTTAGTATTATTTTTCTTTTTTATTAAACTGATTCAAGTTTTTTTCAGCCTCAAAGTCTTTCTCCGTGGCTCCCTTGTTATCCTCCCTTTGGAGTGTGGTGGTGGGATCACTGAGAGCATTTGTCAAAGTTTAGTGGCCACTCCAGTCTTAAATGTCGACAAGAAGCTTCTCAAGAAGGGTAGAGGTTAAAAATCTTATCAAAGTTACTGAAAGAGGTTTTGAAATTGTTCCATTTGAACATTAAGTGAAATCTGCCTTTGTAAGTCAAAATTAATATTAACTAAATCTATAGTGGAAAATAATGGAAGTGATCAAAATCAGCACAAAATAGTAAAAAAAGAATAGGCAAGAATGTATTGTAATTGAAAAATAGTTTCATTTTCCTTTCCCATCTGTGGACGCTCTTGGATTTTGCCTTTCATCCATTTGCAACATGATTTCTTTTAAAACTTCAAAATGCAACCTGGAAAAAAAGTCTGTTAATGACCCTTTATGTCATCCCTTAACACCTCTTCAGTGTAACTGACCCAAGCTTCACTGCCAAGAAAGAACAATGTCAAGGTAGGGGAGTTTTCCCTCCATAGCCTTACAGTGTAGTTTATAGTTATCTCCATAAACAAGACCTACAGGAGGAAATCTTAAAAGAAACCATAAAGCTGACTCTGCTAGAGAGATCATGTATGCGCCAGTTCAGAAGCCTTGTCTCTAAGGAATTTCTTTCCTCCTTACTTTTCCGAGTTACAAAAGAGTCTGTAAAAGTATGGGTGGTATTACATGTGGATCCTATGCAAAAGCAAAACTTTCTCTGAAGGCTCCTCTCAAGACATACAGTACAGAACATCAAATCAATTATTTTTCTGAGCACTAGAGGCAGGTCCAGAGGATGGACCTGCAAGCCATATGACTTTCAGTCTTCTTGCACTCTGAGGAATCTACATTCTCTTAGTTCTACTTTCAAGCTCTTTTTTATACCTATGGATTTATGGGCCACTCACTCTTACATGGTTTATAAGCTGAATCTCAGTTTCATGGTCCACAGGCTTTCCCCCTTTATAACCTGCAAATAAATGAGGAGGACTAGTGAGTTTCATGCTGGATCTTTCCTTCAGAGAGGAAGCTAAGATATCACAGAGCAGCTCTAGGAACACACTTTGTTTCTGCTCTTGCAGCTTAGAAAGTTTCTAGCTCTTTCCATCAGCTCCTTGCAACTTCCCAGACACTCCAGGTGGAAAGCCCTTGACATTTCAGAATTTTGGATGTTGGTAACCCTTGCATCTCCTCCTCTGCTGAAGCCTCTGTTTCCAAAGGACCTGCAGCTCATTCTCTCCTTGACAGCTGCACTATTTGCATGACAGAAAGGGCTGCCTATGGGATGGGTATTCACAGGGCATAAAAAGGTATCTCCAGAGACCTACCATCAGCAGCCACGTTCCCATATGCATCTTCTCTGGGATGTGGTCATTGACAGAGGAGAGAGATGAACCAGTTCATTAGACAGCAACAGACGCAGATGCCTCCCAGCTGTGGCAGGAACAACAGACTCCAGCAGAGCCTTGCCTGATGATGCTAATGTAAACTTTGGGTTCAGAAGCAGGAGAAATAGTGAACAAATACCCCAGATTCAACTGCTGCAGCAACCCTGTTATGCACATTGTGGCACGGGACGGATCAGGTCTATAAAACAGGTGTCAGCTCCTAAGGTTAAGCCTTTTTCTCGATTTCAGAATAGTGGAGCTTTATTTACCTCCCTGGTTTCTACTGTAAGTGTGGAGTGGCATATATGTGGGTCACCCTTGTGCCCCACTGTTGACTATTAGAGCTGTCACATTTGGCGTTGACTTCTTTCCCTGCTGCTGTCAATGTCCTATTCTGGACTTTTCAGCCACCATCCTCATTAGAGACAAAATAAGAACATAAATACCTGATGACGTTATTAGTCCTTGATTGCTTATTCCAGAATGAAGTAAAGGAACCATGATATTAAAAAGAATAGAGAAATAAAAGAGGAGGGGGGAGGAAATATCGGATAGAAATTGATTCATTCTACAAGTAAACAAAGAGATTATGGCACTAAGGTGATTATGCTGCTTAGAGGTTATAAGAAAACGAGCTCTGTTTTAAGTCCCTGGGAAAGACCAGAAATGAGAACAGTGGTGACAGATACTCAGGAATTTGAAGGAAGCAGAACTTAAGGAGGTTTCAGATTTGTCACATTTAAACACTCAAAGTTGCTATGGTGGAGCAAAACAGCACTTGCCACTAAAAGTTGCCAGAAGCCATAAGTGCCCCTCTGAACAGGGCACTAGCCATTATTATTTATGTGTTTGGATGGGATACGTAGCCATTCTTTAGAGGCCTGGAAGAAGTTTGCTTTGAATCTGAAGCCCTCTGCAAATATGGTGCTTCAAAGTGCTGATCTCTATGTTTCAAAAATGTTGAATTATTTATATTTCATTATTTCATATTTTTAAGGTTTTACTCTTACATAATAAGAGATGGTGGAGCATCAAAAGTCTCTGGCCAGAGTCTGGTGCCACAGAAATAGGAAAATGAAAAGTCTTGCCATTGCTATGCATGTGTGGGGGGAATGTCAGTGTGGTTTGGATCAGGCTGTTACAGCACACTCTGCTCTCTTTCCTAGTGACATCTTTTATGTACTTGTTCTTTTTCTTTTATATTTTTATTGCCTACTAAATGGTTTCTTTTGGCTCTGCTCTGTGAGATCCTCAGTGCAAAGGAAACAGTTCTGTTCAGTGCAGCATTTTGAAAACTGCCCTGATGAGGAGTGAGCTGGTGCCTCGCTGGCATCTAATGCCTGTCCTGATCTTGGCTGTGAGTCCAGAAATTAGAATTTCTACTCAGTCATTGCTGAAGGTATTGATTTACTTTGTGAAAGACTGGAAATCAGAAAGAAGCCCTCATCTGCAACAGTAATAAAACAGGAACTTTTTGGACAAGATGCAGAACTTCTGGCTTAATGAACTGGAAAACCCATCTGCTGGTCCAAATGCTGTACTCGTATGTTTTCAGCAACAGAATTACTGGAATTGTATTACAACATAAGCCTTTCCTTCTGCCTGCTAAGTGTCAATGGGGCACTCACTCAGAGGTGCCTTTGAAGTGATAGACCTAGGCCACACAGGAATTACCAGTCTGGGTCCAGCCAAGCCCTGTCCTGTCTCCAGCAGCTGCTGGTGGAGGTGCTGGTACATGGCACACATGAAGAAATCCATCACGTGGGACAACCTGCCACTTTCTTGTCTTTCTCTTCCTGCTTCATCCACCTTGGATGCATTAGCCATGTACCCTCGGTCAACCTGTAAGATGTGTAGCTCTCCTGCTCAGCTTGGACTTTGCCAGCTCTGGAGAGCATGCTGTGTGTGTTCAGTCTGCCAAATTTGGGACTACTTCCTGTAACAAGGAACCACTCATACTGGGTGCTGTGACGGCGCTGCTCCACAGGGCGGCTGGGATTCACCAAGACTTTATCTCTGGGAAGGAAACAGTACCACCACCTCCTGGGAATTAGTATAGCAGACAGAGGGAGAGTCAGGATTATCCAGGGTGGAGATAATAGACTGTCTAGCGAGAGCACCTGGAAGACTTGTAAGAAGAGTCCTTTGATGTTTAAATGGCAGAGACTGACTGCTGATAGTAAACTCGAGGTGACTCAGGAAGACGGTATCTGGATTTGTCCCGGAAATGTGACTGTGACATTTGAGACTACCAAATGAAAATGACAGCTTTTAACCTGCATTTCCCCTAATTGGAATAGATCGTGCATTTCATGCTAGAAATGTTCTGACCATTATCTGCTTCTGTGTTTATTACATTTTGATGTGCCTCTGGTAATGGCTTTAATAAAGTGTCTGGAATAGAGCCTGTTAAAAGAGTTTTCTTACATTTAGATGGTCACATACCATGTGACTGACTGTGGCAGAGATGAGCATCCCTTTATGACAGAGGATTTCTAACATGAAACCAAGAATATCAGGAAAGACCCTACTATAATCTGAGCCACAGAAGTAATTTCTGTCCTTTGACTATTTTTGACTATAGGAATCAAGGTCCTTTTAATCTACATCAGCAAAGCGTGCAGCACGTTCATTTTTATAGTGCTCACTTTCGGCTAAAATGAAATAGCTCTGTGACACGCATCTGCAGTTTATGGAATCTTGCCGGATTTAACGGGCAGAGGGAGTCATGGGGAGTGTGGGGCTGTGATTTTCTGAGTAAGGGCTGTGCAACGAGCCCCCTCCTGCTTGCTGGTTCTGTAAGCCAAGATGCAACGAGGAGAGCCAAGTATTCACCAGATACGAAAGTACTGGGTTCATTTGTCTTTCACCTTCTACGTCTGTGACATGCTTATTCCTTCCTTCATTTTGGAAAATGACCTTGTGATCCTTGCTTCCAGGATCACACTCTGGTTCCAGAGCAGCTGCAGAGAAGGCAGTGAAGAAATCTGCTCCCTGCTATTAGAGGGCAAAAGCACTTTCAGGACAAAAAGCAGGAATCTGCTGAAACCTTGCAACTTGCCACCTCAGAGAGAGATGAACTTTATCTAGCTATGATTAATGCCTGCCTTGTGGGCATGCTTGCTCTATCTTTCATTTTAATAACGGATTTATAAAGCCTGTGACTTAGACTATAATTGTAAAATGGCTTTTCTGGCCCTCTCCCAGATCTGTGGTTCCAGAGGCCAATATCAGAATGTGCTACATAATTTGGATCGGATACCCTTTGGTTGCAGTTATGGTCAGTGCAATCGCAGCCACGTACAATGGATTGCCTGGGAAATGAAACTGGTCAGGTTTATAGCAGAAAGCGTGCGAGGAGGAGGCACAGCGCTGTTCTGAGCGTAGTTAAAAGCAGAAGAGAGGAGAATAGTTAGCTGGCCTGTTTCAGTGTGCTTGCGAATCTCTACACACAGGGGGTGTTGAAAAATTTAACAGAATTACTGCTAGGGATATATCACAGCCTACATACTCTGTAAGCTCTTACCTCAGTTTAAGTTCAGATATAGATTAATTTAACCAGATAACTTGTTCATGTTATCTGGAAAAGCAGGCTTACATCTTTCTAAAACTCTCAAATTTCTTTCGACCTTGGATTTCCTAAATGTCTTTTGGCTAAGCCAGCCCAGCCATGCTGGGCTCAGTACTACAAGCGAGACAGTAAGACTTGTCATTTACCAGAGACTTGTCATTTACCTGAGTCCACATAGGGTTCCCCCTTACTCTGTCATTAATAGGATCTGGACATGTTACATCATGTCCTGACATGAACAGGGTGACATTGAGGCATTACATTGGCAGAAAGCAGATCTTAGACAGAAGACGAATAAGGCCTTTTGAGAATCCTGGGTTTATCCTCATCTAGGAGAACATTTGTAATTATTTCCTTTCCTGTTCATCTGCCAGCCTGTGCTTCTACATCACATGCTGTGTTACTTAGGTTCATGGTGAGATCCATGAAGGGGTGAGAAAAGCATTCCCCTGATGTCCTCATCCTTCTGTCCAGCCTTCCCTCGGCAGGTACTGTGGGACCACAGCCCTCCTCCACAGGGTGCTGAACAGTGGTTGCAGAAGTCAGTGATTGCCAGTTAAAGAAAACCAGCAGATTTTAGCAGACACATGTCTCAACATTGACTGTGGCCTCTGTGGCATAGGCACTGTGTTTGCCTGTTGGAAAAGCACCTAGTGCAAGCTGCTGCTGTGCATCAGGATTTGCTGGATGCTAATTTCATACAGATATTAAGCAATAACGATACTTACATGGCTACGTAAGCTAGGCAAAGGAAATACAGGCTTAGTTAATGGAGATTTAATCTAGCATGCACACTATGAGAGGAAGGGAATTAGAAGTCAATAAATAGAGAACAAAAATACATGAATGAACAGCACAGCAAGGAAAATGTGTATGGACTTGAGTTAAACCAGTGCTGAGCATGGGAGAAAGAATTAAGATGAAGAAGATTAAGGTCACATCTCCTTAGTGCTCATGGCACGTGTAAGATGATGAGTGCATTAATTAGCTCACTGCATCTCAGTAGCTGAAATAGTTGGTAGGTAGGCTGAGCCATAAACCAAATATTCGCAGTATATGAGAGAGGCTGAGCAGGCAGCTTCAAGATTACACGGGAGAAGGGAGTAAACAATCTCAGCTGCCCAACAGGAAAACATGTAGCAGAAAAAAATCTACCTAATATTTCCTGCTCTTTGGTTTTGATGTGATTTTTATTTTATTGCTATGCTTATTCCATAAAAATTTAACCTTTTCTCATCAGGATCAATAATAGAACATGCAACAACAAGGGTGAACATACCAAGTCTAGGGTATGTGATCAATGCATTCTTAAAAGAGAGTTTTCCCTAATTATAATCTGTGTCATAACAAACTACTTGATTAACACATCATATCCATGTTTACTCATGTTCACTGCCAGAATGGGGTTACGTGAGACTTATTACAAATCAGAGCATCCCCAGAGAACTTTGAAAATTGAGGTTTTTACATGTGTTAGAAAATGGCTCACAATCACATTTAATGTATACGTAAATCATCCTAGAAAGCAAACCAACAGAGACAAATGATTTGGCATTGATGAGATTCATTAAATTTCTCATGAAGATAATATAAAAAGAATTTGAAAATAATCCACTAACAGCACAAATGAACAAGCTACAAGGAATAGCTGGATTTTTCCACCTTCACACTGAAATCTTAAGAGGCTCACACCAAATTAAAAACATAAATTCATATTCAGGTACCTAATGCACTGATTTTTCCAGTGGGCTGAAGACTGTCACCACCCACCGATTTCAGAAGGAATTATAAGTGATCAGATTTTAAAATAGAGGTAGGAATGTTAAGCATAGCATCTCTCTCACACAGGGCATCAGCCATGGTGGTATTCCAGCCCTGGAGAGAGCCAAAAAACCTTGCTCAGGGGGATTTTTGCTGTTTGGAGTTGGGGACAGCATCTGCCTATGGTTGTGGAGGAAGGAGAATGTACCAAAAGCTAAGAATTTTAAAAAAAATTTTAGGTGTGTGGAGAAAGAAAAGGGCTGTCAAGGGCGTTTCCTTTATCCTGAACATGAGTGGGATGGAAAGTGGCGTAAGGGGAGCTTGGAACTCATCCCACAGCCCCATCCTCCCACACGGCCGGGGCTCTGCCTGCCACGAGGGCGGCCCGGGCGTGGCGGCGGGGGACAGTGACAGGCCGGCTGGGACACCAGGTGCTGTGAGCACCACCATGCTGGTGGGCTGGGGCTGCCTCGTCCCCCCTCCTGGCGCTCCAGCTCTGTTCAATGTGGGGGAGAGGATTTTTTGGAGCAGTGCTTGCAGACAGATGTTTGAGAATAAGCAGCCTTCCTGCTGCGAGAAGGCAAACAAGCTGGGGCCTCCTCCTGGACACCGCGCTTTCCCACTGAAGCCCACAGGGGCAGATGTGCACTATGTAAGGGGATTTCTTCCCCCCAATTCAAGGACATGACTCCACATTTACCCTAGAGCTAGAAAGTGCAAAATCTGTGGCTTCACTTTCCTTTTTTCAAGGGTCTGTATCAGATCAGGAGAGCTCCTGATCTGCTGGACACTGGCTGAAGACTGTCTAAAGTAAACTTTGTTACCCCTCTGGGATATCCTTGCTCTTGCAGGGTAAAGAGGCTCTACATACACATGCATACATATGTACATCTATGCACACACATACCTATATGGACACAACCATAAGGAGACATTTCCAACAACCTTCATTATAGGTTCACCACTCGTTCCAACCAAGTCATTACAGTTTTACCACAATCTTCAGTAAGAGTAGAGACTCCAGCAGCAGGACCCCAAAAATGGTACCCAAAATATCCTGACACCTCACCAATTGTCAATAACACAGTCATTCAGAGTCACAGTGCCCGCAGTATCCCTATTCAACCCCAATCTGCAGTGTACACAACGCAAAATCTGGATCATTTTACTGTAACTGTGCACTGGGGAAAGTGTGTTAACTTTGGCTCTGTCAATACCACACCTACACACACAACTAGAATGAAGAGCTTCAGTGGTTTGGCTCAGCCCTTTCTCAAAACTTAATGCTCTGTGATGAAACTGAGAGAAAGAGAGGTTACTCAATAAGCTTAAGCCCTTGAGAGGGAAAAAAAATGTGCTCAACAGTAGTTCGTATTGTTACTAATTTTAGTGTCACATCTGAATTTCTTTTCAGACTGTTTCTCAGGAAGAGTGACAAGAGCAGCAATGTGGTCTCAGCCTCTGAGGTGAAACTATTTGTTCAGAAACCTGGGAAAGGCGATAGTTGTTTTGCTACCCTACTTTCTTCCACAACCCTAGCAGCGAGAGCGCCACTCCTCCGGCAGAGCACTGTTAGTTCAGTGAAGGGATCTGAAGACCATCACTGATGCAGAGTTGGGAAAGCACCTCTGAGGTGTCCAGGTGACACCAGTTATCTCCTAGGGTTGCTGGCTACTTTCTCAGTGCCTGAGAGCTAGTCAGCTTTGCCATGCCCATGCTGGGGCTACCCAAGAGGTACAGCCTGCTGAAATCTCCCTACAGTGCCAAGGATTTAGGAGCTGAAGAGCTGCGGGATGAGATGCCTGTGGGGATGCCTGCTGAAGGGATTCCACAGTAGGAATGGCAGCTGCTTTGCTCATGCAGAAAGACCAGTGGCACACAGTAGCAGAAAGCAGGTGATCCTGTCCTCTGTTGTAACTCATCCATGCTTTCGCAATGAGTAGTGCTGGGCTAGAATAAGCAGCTCTATGTGCTGCAGGTGAGCATGGGAGAGGCACCAGGTGTGTTGCAAAAACCAAGGCAGCTATTAGGAATCAGTCAGGCATACTGAGGATGATGAGGACATCAGCATGATTTGTATCAAGTCTAATGGAAAAAATCGATTAATTCATTCTTGGAGAAGCATAAGATAAAATAATAAATCTCGTTTGGTCCCTGCTGTTTGAGTCTTTAATTGCCACCAGAACACAGGGGTGGTTACAAACTGTGTCCTTACAGAGCAGGGAATGACCAGGTAAGCATGTACTTAATCCTGGACATGTCTTTCAGCTGTCTGTATTTTGTGAAGCACAGAGAGAATGTGTTCAAGGCCTTGAGTGAGTTGAGTCAGTGCTAATGAGCTTATCTGCAGAAGCGGGTTAGATTAGCCACGATAAACCTCGTTAAGCTGGACTTGCATCTCACCTGCTGCCACCAGACCTGCAATATCCTCGGTGTACCTGTGTTTGTGAGGATGGATCCGCTCAGGCTTTACCTCCGAGAGAGAGGGAGAAGAACCATCTGCTGGAAACCACACACAGATGCTTATGCCTGTTTGCAGGACAGGTCACATGCCTCAGCCTTTTTGTGGATCTGACCCTGTGACAAGCCTTGCCCTTCCAGGAAGGTGCACCATCAGCATCACTGAAAATCAGTACCAGCACCCCTACGCTAATTTAGTCAACTTAATTATTAAAGATACAGAAAATAACACTAGCAAGGGATCAGCAGGGTTTGCCAATTACTCTCTTTCCATTTGGTTCAGCAACGTTGCTGGTGAAGCCAATTTCAGGTGACTTACACCAGCCCCAGCTCTCATCTTCACTGACCCCAGAGCTGCAGCGACATGAGGTATTTTTGATTTGAAAAGAGTAGATGAATTGGGCGTTCGGCTCGTGGGTTGAGGACTGGATAACATGATGACAGAAGGGCTTTATAAACATTTATTATTCAAAATCTCTTCTGCAAACGGGAATACGCCTAGGCAATTATCTTACTTTAGCTGCAGATGGGCAATTTTGATGCAATTATTATGCACCTTCTGTACTACAAAGCTTTCAGCGCCATTCCTTTTGAAAATGTCTGAATTAAACAGAATGACAAAACTAATGAACTATTGCATCTTTTTCCTGTCAGCTGCACAACATCTAGTAGGTGCCATCAGCATGTTTCATGCGGAGGAGCTGCGTGGTCATGGCTATTAGCCCAAAGGCATGCAAACACCAAGATTCCCGCTGAAGGGAAATGCATCTGCAGCCAGTCAGCGGCTGAGCTACTTGAGGAAGGATGAGTTGCCATTGCATATTCGGACATGAGATTGATCCCAAGACATTATTTGACATCTCTCTCTCACACATTTCCCTAATGAGATGTTTCTGTGTGTGTGTGTAAAATCTATGTTTTATTTACTGTTCTGTGCTAGACAAAAGGCTCTTGGGTAACGAGACTCCAGATACCAGCAGCATAATAGTGGAAAGTGTCTGAAGCTACACTAACAGAGAGAACAGTTTGTTTTTTAGCACAATTGCTATGGCGGAAACACATTTCTCTCCAGTTTCTTGAAACCATTTGTCTCTGGTTTCTTGCAGCAAACATATCCACAAAGCCAGCTGTTTTTTGTGATTTTTTTTTTGAATCCTTAAAACAAAGTTCAAGAAATATAAAGCAGCAGACAGCATTTTGCAGCTTGCAACACAGAAGTAAGGTCCACAATTAACTATACATATAACCGGTATAATTTTCAAGAGAAATGGCCACATTACAATTCCTATGATTCCTGTTGATTCCTATGATTCCTGTTTATCTAAAAATAAAGCCAATTTGCCATGCGCTTTTGAAAAGATCCCAGGAAAACATCTTTAGCAGTTTGGTAAATTTAATTTTTACATTCATTCTTGTTAAGAAACAGATCTGTTACCATATGAGATAACTGTTCCTGGTATGATTAAATTTTCTCTAGATAACTTCCAAGTGACTTGTTTGGACCTCTGTAACGGGGATGGCTGAGCCGCACCATGCCCTGAGAACCTGCAACCAGCCACAGGACTCAACGCATGAGCAAAATTAGGGTAAGCACACTGTCCATTGAAATCATAAAGGATTTATGGATTTAGCTTAGCTTATAGAAGAGCTACAAGAACTATAATTCATGCGAGTGTCACATTTCAGTGGAGCTCATGCAATCCGCTCCCCCAACAGGCCACACGTGGCCCATCATCTCTGATTCCCAAGCATCCACAAATTGCTCTTTCAGGCCCTTCTTGTTTTTAAGACTCCTGAAGGCCCAGCTGCACACTGGCAGGACCCAACCTCTCTTGTTTCAAACACCTCACTCATTCTGTGTGATGCCACCTAGCTCTTTCCTCACCTTCTTCGATCCACACATGATTTAGCTGATCTTTATCATATCCCCGTAGAATTACGCCTTTTACATGATCAGGACACCAACTCTACTAAACTAGCCATGTGGAACTTGGCAAGGAAGAAAGTAATGGCATTATGGGAATTACCTGAAACTACAGAAGAGCATGGTTGTTTAAGCTGTTTGAAAAAATCTATGAAATTGATAGAACTCTGTTAAATGCTATACAACTTTTAGAGGGCTGGCCTTAATTGCTAAAAATTTCATAAGCAAATGCAGGTCTGCAGGTACATTAATGGAAAGCAGCTGATCATTTGGCTGTATGTAACTGTATCCTCTTCTGGGTCGCTATTTTTCAACATGAAGTTTTTCTACTTCAGTTCTCCAGAATGAAAAGACACTTTTAAAAACATAATGTGGGGGAGTAGAGTGGATTTCAGCCTGGTCAAAGCCTGAGTTCTGCCCTGAAAGAAGAAAAGATGAAACATATCTAAATAGGTATTAACTTGATATTTTTAATATTCACCGAGCCAGAGCCTTCTCTGACAGAAATCAGCATGCTGTCATGGGACTCTGGAGTTGTGCTAACTAGGGTCAAGTGCTGACCAGATCCATCACATTTAATATAGAGAACTTCATGAAATACTGAAAATGCTAGGTGAAAATTTGTCTGATTATTAAAAATAATTTAAGGAGAAACACTTAATAGTGGGCTAATACATTATTTTATTGTTAAAAAAAATTCAGGGTTAATAAAAAATAAATCAAATTCTCAGGGTTTGCCTGAGGACAGACAAATGTTTAAGGTGGCTCTGGCAAAAAGGGGCAAACAGCAGCAGGTACCATTCATGCCAACACGTTCTAGTACATGTAATTTTAGGGTATCTAGAGACAGCGCATTAAAAGATGCAATAAAGTACACATAAATTTAAATAATACTAGTTGTCTCAGTGTCTGCAGATCCCTTAACTATTAACAAAATAATAAGTAGATAGGATGTGGCTCTGCACTGATTATGTTGGACTAAGGGACCTCCATCCCCAGGTCCTCAGCAGCCAGGATTACTCCATGTTTTTGTGAGCTGATGTCCAGGATATCATGGTGAGATGGTCAGACAACAGCACCATTTGTTAGATGGTGTTAATAACAAACAGAATTAAAGAGCTGTAGCTTCATTTTTATTCTAGGTACTATTAAGAGGTACTGAAAGTAGAGGTGAAATTCTCACTGTTTTCTAGGAGAGCTTTTCAGAGATGATGAATTATCCTTCTGTACTTGGAAATATATAGTACTCCAGCTGAAAACATAATAAGCTTGACTAGTGAAGAAAGCTGTAGTTTCAGTGCAGGATACAATTTTCAGCTGGCTTGGCTGGCCTCTACAATAGATACAGTGAAGAGAATTACGTTTAAAAAACCCCAATATTTTGGCGAAGCAAAAAATTTTTTATATATAATGCAAGGGTAAATGCTAGATGACATAGGAGAAGAGAGTCCTCCTGTAGTGAATGTGCTCGGGCTCCTACTGTCCAAGGGTGCCTCATGTTAACAAGGCATTACATTAAGGTTAATACTGCTCTGTCACTGAAGGGACATCCATGATGACTTGAGATCCCTGAGGTTTAACATGCATCTGCTGAAAGAGATAGGGTATCCCACCCCTCATGTAAGGCCCATTCCCCTTGTGGGAGTCTGAATGTTTCACTGAGGCAGTGGAAGGTTTTCAAAGATGGGAAGGAAACGCTGCAGCAATCTCTAAGTGTCTGTGAAATACGCAGCTTCAGTAAATAAGTAAACAGCTCCTCAGCTCCAAAGAGGAAGAACATGGTTTATAAATTAACAAACCACGAACATCTGACACCAGCTCCACAAGGGAAAGTGCTCAGTGGGAGACATGAAGAACAAGGAACAGATGAGGCAGCCACAGTGGACTTGATTAGTGTAAGCTTGCTCAAGACAGAAGACCCAAATGATATGGCAATGACCATAAGGCCATAAAGTAAATGAGGCTCTTTCCTTTAAACTTGTTGAGTTTTAGCCCTGACCCAAAGGACTGACAAACAGACCAACAGGAGGGTTGTTTCTTTCCCACAGCTGGGCTGAAGAGAAGCAGTCTTCACTAACTGCCACCCAGAGCTGGTGAACAAGGTAACAACACCAGAATTTGTTTATCTTCTCCATTTTGGATTGGATTCTCCATTTGCAAAGGTGTTTTAGCAGTGGAAAAGTCAAAAATGGTTGTACCTGGTTGTGCAAGGACATAAATGAACCTGTCTGCCCATCAGCTCACATCTCACCATTGTTTCCCAATGGATGTTCACAGACAACACTATGAAGCTGCTTGACAAGGTTTTTCAACTTATGATGCCCTGTTCATACACCTATGTTGCTGCCAACCTTCACCTATAGCTTTGACTTAACAAGCTATAGCTATAGCTTTGACTTAACAAGCAAGGGTGGCCAGCTCTTGCAGACCCGGACTGAATAGGATCTTCAGCCAGGTACTTGTACATTTATATGAGGCTTCCTTTTCATACAAACACAAACAATCCTGGGAAATCTGGACATGGTCCATAACCACTAGGCAGCTGGACAAAAAGGTTTTTTCCACTTCTGTAGTACTGCCAGCCTCCAACACTTCCCACTGTATCATCCGTCTTTATTGAGAGCTGTTAATTATAGCTACGAAGTCTGCTGCCATACAGGCACTTTCTTTTTTTTTAAAGCATCTTTAGAGGTAGCTGCCTTCAAGATATTTTGACACAGATCTGAAAAAAACCACAGAATTCCTTATCACTCCTTTCTGAGTTTTGTTGTTGTTTCTGTTTCTGTTGTAAACAACACAGGAGAACCTGTCTAGGATAGTCCCTGTTCAATGAGCTTGTGCTCATTGACTGGGTGTCAAGGTACTTGATGTAATGACCAAGGTAAAACACTTTCTGCAAAAAGACCAGCTATGAACTGTCTTCTTCCATGTTAAGATGTTCAGAAGAAGAGCATATCCATGCTTGCCTCAGCTTTCTGCCTCTTTCACCACACAGTGAACATGATCACACACTCTTTTCCTAGCCCCTTTTTACCTTTGCCAGCGAAAAAATGCAGTTACTTCTCTTTTTGTGCATGCAGGTCATGCCTGGAGGCAGGGAAAGGAGGAGGAGGAGGTGATGCCTTGCAGTCCCTTCATCCTGGCTTTCTGTGGTTCCACATTCTCAGTCAGTGCAGAGAGATCAGCATGGGTAGGATGAGTACAGGTGGATTTGCTCCTGAGAAAAGCCCTAGCAGTGTGGAAGCTTGGCAGCTTGCTTTACCTAACCAGAGGAAGAGCCAGTTAATAAAGTGCAGTTTAACTACTCACCAGAGATCGGTCAGTGCTGCAAGACATGGCGTTTTTTTTCCCAACCAAAAGCCATTACGTAAACACATTGTTTCACAACACATGCCCTGTCTGCAGGTAACAAGAACAATTACTTCTCTTTACAGTTCTTGCCTCAAGCACTGTTACCTCACAGGAGGCTTATAATGTAATTATTTTAGAGCATCTGTTTAAGCCACAGCAGAGAAGACAAAAAAGTAATGGAACAAGAGAATTACAGGACACCACTTAATTCAATCATCCTTGGAATGATATTGCAAACCAGGCTCAAGATTAAACAACATGTGTTTCTCCTGATCAGGCAGTACCCAATTTTTATTCTACATTAGCATTCCACAAAGGTCCAAAAGCCCAGAAGAAGTGATCCTCAACAGATAAAGGCTCTTCAGATTAAGGGAAAGCTATTCACAGGGCACAAATGTTAAGCTCTTTTGAGAACATCATGTCCTGAAATACAAACGCAATCTCCAAGTATAAATTAGGAGGCTAAATTAGAAATGACTGGTTTCCTAAAGAAGGACCGATGACCATCCTCTCACAAAGGCAAAAACCACAAGCTCTCAAAGGCAGTGTTAGCTACCTGAATACAAGGAATTAGCAAACTAGACAAACAGAATTGTCTTAAAGGTGTTTCCAGGAGATGTGAAAGCTGGGATAGGTTTAGAAAGGGAGGTAAACACATGCCAAGCACCCTATGTTCCTGAGACCACCATGCAGGCTTTGCACTGTGACAGCTACCTTCAGAGAATTTAGGAGGCATTAATTTGGGGCCATTCTGATATCCACTCACATCATGAGTCCACCAGAGGCACCAAGCATTTGAGGAAGAGAAAAACTACCACCTGGAACACAGGCCTGGGAGCAGTTTTTTAAGCTTTTCACTGGCAAACATCAGGAGGAGTGCCACCTTAAGTCTAGTTAGGCACCCAACTGAGGTGGTGGTGGACTCTCAATAAGAGCTAGTTTGGCCAACAGACTCTCTCTTTCTCCTCAGCCTTTCCTGCTGTTTACCTTACATGCCTCATGCTTGTGCCTCCTCTGTAAGTGTTTGCTCTACTCTTGCATTCTGGGAGGAAAACAAGCATTTAGGTCTAAGCCCACAGTGCTGGAATATGCAGTGTGGCACTGAGGAGCTAGCTGTGGCAAATTTCTTTGCTAATCTAATCACTGGTACCACCTTCAGTGTGCAGAGAAGAGTTATGTGAACAGGAGGCTACTCTAGAAAAACTTTGGAGCTAGAGGATTGCCTATTTTCTCAAGAACAAGCAACCTGTAGAATATATTTTTGACAGCTGAGAAATTTTTCATTCAGGAGCCACAGAGAACAAGAAACCATGATATTAATCTTTAACTTCCTAAAAAACCAAGTCTCCCCAAGCAAGCAGCTGAAATGACGACTTACGCGATCACCTGACAATAATGCAGCGTAGCTCTATTATGTCAAGGCAGCAGCAAGAAAACACCTCCAGAACTCCCATATCCCCTACCCCACATCCCGCGGGGACACATTTTCCTTTTCAAAAGGAAAGAGACAGCAACTACCAGAGATCTCATCAGGAAGAGGCAGTTACTTAACTCTGAGAAACAGAAGCTAACAACAGCATCACCCTGAGCTCTGTGGCTTGGGCTTCAGATTGAGCTCCATGATCAAGCTTGATGCTGTACGGACAGCAGGTTGGACATTGGACAGACATCTGCCAGCACTGTCCCCACCACAAACACCGTGCTGTTCCAACAGAAAGGCTTCACTGCTGCTCTTGCTTGCTAAAGGTACAATTTGGCCTTGTCTTCAGCCAGAACCTCTGGAATAAAAGTGCAGACTGGGTGAGAACAGCCTGAGAAGTGATACAGGGGCCCATCAGTAACACATCTTTCAGGCATCTGCAAGAGACGTGTAGGTGACCACGGATATGATAAACCTCTCGTACAATATCCATATCTTGTAACTGATCACTTTGATACCAAGCAAAGGTTAAGTCCTGACAAACTGTTATAGAGATCAAACCGATTTAATTTGGAGTTACTCCTGGATTGTATCTGTCTAACTAAGGTGAGAATCAAATGCTATATCTTTTAATTTCAAGAGTTCCTTTTGTTCTTTGGTTGTTGTTGAGTTGGGATTTTTTTGGTTGTTCTTTGTTTTTCTTTTTCCCAACAAGCTAATGGAAACTTGTAAAGTGAATTTATTTTGAGGAACACAAAATAAATAGGTATTATTTTAAGGCTAATGTACTGAATTAGACAAATAGAGTTTACAAACTGAAGTTTTTTGAAAGAAAACATGCTTCATTGGGTGACATTTGCTAAAAACACTTGCATTCACCATGTCTTGATACATCCGTAGCATATTTATGACTCTGTTAATGCTGCCTGCTCTGGTGGTGAAGCTCCTACCTAAGTAGTAGTATAAATCAGTAGGATGCCAAAAGTGAACCACGCTGCAACATTTTAATGCTGCCACGTAGGAGAGATTCACGAATACAAAATGTTGAAAAATCAATAGTAAGAAAGCATCCAGACACACCAAATCAGGCCCTGACCTTCTTCCCCCTCAGAGCTTCCTCGTGGCCAGGCAGTTGGTCACCAGCGCTGCACAGCCGAATTCCCCGCCTGTTGCAGAAGAGGAGGGCAGTGCCCACGGTGCAGTGAGTTGCACCTTTGTATGGGTCCAGATCCAACTAATGGACCCGACTCTCAGAATTACTGGGGATGAGGGGCTAGTGCCTCGTCTCCCTTATACCAGCAGAAATACATGTGAAACACATTTAGAAACTGGCCCATGTCATCCAGGATACCGTGTGAAGCTATGACACTGAAAATTTCTGGACATTGAAGTGCTAAGTCTTGATACTAAGCCCACATGCATATGAAGTACAAGTGACTCTTGTGAAGTTACTGTGTTGGTAATCTGTTATATCAGTCCTCTACCACTGTTGCCCCCAATATTTTGAATAAGTTTCGAAGAAATAACTATATTTTGGTGTTACCTACAACTTTTTTGTTTCTTTTCAAAGAAAAATATTTAAATATTGAGTGATTAGTGGCAGGTAATTTCAGGGCAGTAGAGAGACAAAACTGATTCAGTGAAAAAGAACAGGTTAAAATACATTCAAACGTAGTTGCAGATCAGTGCAGGTATGTGTGATGATCCTTTCATTCACTCAATGCATCAGGTGCATTCAAGGTTGTAGAAGAGATTTACATTTAGCTTCTGGCATTTTCTTTACCCTTAATGCTTTATGAAGTGAGAATCGAGATCTAAATGATAAACAAACAAATAAATAATCAAGCAAACCCTTCTGGAAAATCCTAACCCTAACCCTAACCCTGCCCTTTCCTTCTAAAAATATTTTTAAGACTGTACCATCAAAATAAACAAGCTTTCTGAGGTATTCCCCCCAAATGTGACCACAACTCTCCATTATTCCCCTAGTTGGCACACACAGAGTGAAGCTTTACAAAAGGTGTGTTTTGTCCTGCCTAGAGATACACAAAGCTAAGCAATATCTTACAGAGGCTTTAATTTAATCTTTCATGTAGCCAGGGAGCTTTAAGCACTAGTGCTTTTAATTTATGTTACCTCATAAATTAATAATGTAAGTATGACGGAGGGTAGCTCATCAGATTAAATGTGTCATTTTATCAAGCAGTTTGGAAGCAAAAAGTATGAAGCCAAAATGAATTACTCTTAAATGATCCATTAGGCACATAGATCATTACATGTGTTATTTCTGGAATGGCCAATGGTTGAAATGAATGATAACTTAGTTACTGTAATTTTATTTTCAGCTAGTGAGCACTTGCAAAAGAAGTAAAAGAGCAGCACTGACCCTGGCGTGCTTGCTCTTCTGTGGCTCAGCATCGTTGCCCACACATGCAAGGGTGTGTAGCACCCTTGGTGGCAAACATGGGACAAGTTCTCCCTGAGCAGTCTATACCCGGGCACAACTCTGGCCCTTGATGGAGCTGCACAGGGAGCCTGGAGCTGTTTGGCCATCAATGCATGACTTTTGGTTTGCTTTGCAGAGTGACTCTCTCCCCCATCTGATAGCATAAATAAAAAGTTCCTACCATGCAATATGGGTCAGTTAGAAATCCTTAATACTTTACATTATGGGCTAATACTCAAAATCCTATAAAGAAACTGAATAAACTTGCTCTTAAATTTAATGTGCTACGATAAAATTTTGATGGCAAACTTATTAAAATTATAGGTGCTATAAAATGGGAAAAAATATCTGTTCAGCTTTAAACTGGTTTGCATCCATGACAGGTACATTGTCCTGTGAGACGACACAACATACAGATTCATATATTTAGAGTACAGTGTATATATATAGGTACAATACAATGGGAATTTAAAACAATAACAAACCATATAATCTGTATAGAAGGGACTATACATCTGTTCTTTTTCATGCATTTTATGATTCCCCTTTTGTATAATTTTCCTAACGGCTTCTGTTCTTTACATGCTCTTTGGCTGTATAACAAGGTACCCCATAGTATGTCTGCTGGCTCAGGCCCTGCAAAGCCACCCACTGGGGAGGAGGTGGTGTGAAGGCACTGCCTGTGCCATGGTGAGGCGAGGCTGAACTGCCAGAAAACATTAGGTGCCTGTGGATTTTAACAACCTGTGTAGGCAAGATTTGAGAATCCCTTCCTTTACTACCTTGCTGCTAAGGTGACTTAGATGTTTTATTTTCACTTTCTCCCGCTACCACCTTTTCATTTGTCTTGTTGCAAATTCCTACCAGAGAGCTCAGATAATTTATAAAATATAGGTGTAGAAGAAAGATAAAAGAAGTCGAAAGTTGATGATGCAAGTTCTTGTTAGTTCTAGGTCAGAATTGTCTTATTTTAACCAAACAGAAATCCATGAAATGCCTCCAACTATGCCTGGAGTGCAAGCTTTCCAGGAGCTTATCATATCTCACATAGAACTGCAAAGACTGTATATGTCTTTTTCTCTTTATATGCATAATATATAATATTAAAAAAGTGAGAATAATTAAGAGAGGATGCTGGAATGCAATGCTTGGGTTTTCTGATGTATATGCATGTGACATCTCAGCTGTAATGGAGCAAGCAGATGAACAGTATTTCTTTTCACAGAAATTCTTAGTGCAGCACCACTGAAAGGTCTCAGTTTAGACTGTGGACATGCTAGGCAGACACTACGTAAACACTTGGTAGGGGACAGTCTCCCTGCTCCCTAAAGGAGTGTCTCATCCAACTGAACAGAGTGTGCAAGGAAATCCGGAGTCTGCGGTGACTTGCTTAAAACCACAAAATAAATCTGCAGTAAAGCTAGGCATCAAAGCCATATCTCCAAATACACAAGTCTATCCTGACACCAAGAAAATATTCTGTAGATTAACTCTATTCAATCTGCTGGTCACACAAATGCATGTTCTTTACAAGCCTGCTGCGAGCTTACTTGTAATGATGTCCCCCTGCATCCCAAACAGGCTGCAGGGCATGTATCTGCTCTTCAACTCAGCCATCATTTCATTTAATGGAAGTCACAAAACTACCAACTACATCAATTAACTGCAGCAACAAAGGGCATAATGCTCTGGTTTTAACCCCAGGGATCTGGTGAACCACAACTACTCACCCCAGAATTCAGCAGTATTTAAACAATTATCTGAGAGCAGCTGGAAGCAAAAATAACAACAAAGAAACAAAAATGTAGTTGGTTTTGGGCTAGCATTTGTTATTGTTTCTAGATGAAACTGTTGCTTTTTTTAACCTTGGTACTCCTCTCATCTCTGAAACAACCATGTTTGCTGTGGAGTAAACAACAAATATAACCTTAAGTGCAGGAAATATGGCACCTTATGAAAATGCTTTTAAATCTTCTGGATACTGCTCTAGGACCTTCAGTGAACAGTGAAATTCCTTTATTTACAGCCCCTGAATGATACAGAAGATGAAGAAAGTGTTACAATGGCTAAGCAGCAAATTTTCAGTTTTTACAGCCTTAACCCCAGTCACCTGAGGTAGAGCATCTCCTGAGTACCCTGCTTGCTTAGATTTTTCCTGTGGTAAGTTTCCACCTCGCTGCTGCACAGCTGGGAGCTGAGAAATGTGTACTTCTTACTGTTTACTTTCTGAGCTACTTCATTAAAAGGCTGTGAGCCCCACTGTGTAACAGAAGGGGAAAACGATGTTCACATCCTTCCATGTACCGGGGAAGCTCTCTGACACGGGACATCTTGATGGCTGAGTCATCCCATCTGTCCCAGACACCTCTCGGGCCAAAACGAGACGAGCTGGGGCAGCACCCACCATGAGGCTGTCCTTCAAGCAGCCAGAGCATCCTCAGCCCCTCGTGGAGGGTGGGCACTCAAGGCTTCCCACGAGTGCTTCGGGCTTTGTGGGTTTGGCTTGCTCTAAAGACAAGGTGTGCTGAAGACAAAGTGCTGCCTTTGGTTATGACTGCGCTTCCTCCCGGAAATAAACACAACAGCTCGAGTTTAACTGGGATCAGAGCTTGGCCTCCGATGTCACGGGCATAATGCCAGGAAAATACCGCAATACTTTTTACTTGGCTATTCAAGGCACTGCACTAGTCCTGAGTCTGGAAAAGAAAAGCTTACTTAGCTTACTCAGAGACTGCCATAAAAGTCAGCTGTGGGTAGAAGAAGAAGATATTAATAAAAAGATTATGTTCACAGAGGTTTGAACAGAAAACTCTTGAGAAGTAATTACAGAAAATGCAGACTTGGACCATATGACTGGTATGTATTGGAAATAAACCTGGATTTCTTACTGTTCGAGTGAAATTGTATTAAGACTAATAACATAGCACCTAGGACGGAGCACACAATGAATTCAGAACTTTCTTTAACAAACCTAGAGAAGAAAACAAACACAAGGTTGATTTAATTGACCAATTTGAACAAATGTCCACTAGATATAGAGCAGCATGCAAGAGCCACAAGTGTAAAAAAAAAAAAGCTCCCATACCTGTATCTTTGCTTTGGAGACTGCTTTTCAGCTGACTTAAAAACATGTCCAAGATAATACAAAGGAAAGAATAAAAAGTTCCAGTTTGTTGCAAACCATGTTAGAGTGAAGGGTGCATCAAATTTCTTAAAGGTCAGTTTTGCCAGCTGGGTTGAACCTGACCAAGAAGAGCAGACACCCAGGACCACGGCCACACCCCAGAAAATCTTCTTGAGTTGCGTCACGGAGCATTTCCAGCAACAGCGGTTCACCCTTCCACCGCCTTCCGCCCCGGCTTGCATCTGTGCTTCGGCTGGGGCAGGAGACTCCCGGGAGCGCTCATCCCCTGGGGAAAAGAAAACACAAGGCTTACTGAGGAAATCCAGCCTGCATTTCAGTTTTCAAATCCCAGGCCCTTCTGAAATCACGTGGAGCTTTACCAGCAGAAGAACCCACCAGATCTTGCCACAAAGTGTCCTTCATTTTTTTTATCATTGCAAAGCCTCTTGTTCAACTGAGGCATAATTACAACTCGAATAATGATTATCACCTCCAGACTTAGAAGCCACTGGGTAAAATGGAAATGAAAATTACATATTGCTCTGATGTACATAGAAAGGCTTAACATCCACTTAAATTGATGCCACTCAAATTGTTAGGACACATACATGAATGAAAAATATGTCATTGAATTTAGTAAAGCACAAAGCGGATTACAACAACGTTTGGATTTATTATTGTCTTGGAAAATGCAGAATTGGGCATTTTATGGAATATGGTGTTTCTTAAAAGGAGAGGGGTGAGAATGTGTTTAATCAGTGCAACGTAAGTACCACGATTAACACTGAACTTGGATCACCAGGCATTTCAGTGATTCATAGAAAAACAGCTCTCCTGAGGTTGTAGCCAGATGACAAAAATTAGACCAGCCCACAGGCTGCCCTGGAGAGCGTCTCAGACTAGCAACTCTAACATTTTTAGCTTGAGTCCTGCACCAAATGAGACTGGACTGGAACTTTGCCCTCGTATAACTGAGCCTAGCATGCTGCTGGAAATCTCTCTCCTAAAAAAATCTTGCCCCTTACATCCTTAAACATGAATTGTTATAGCCCTGCTATGTATCACTATCAGCAGTCTCCAGCTTGTGGATGAATGAGCAAAGTGAGGTTAGGTGGTTCAGTTCCTAGGGAGATAAAAATGTGCTGGCAGACCTCAGCAGCAGATCACTGCCTTTAGGGCTTTCACCTGCCTTCCTTATATTTACCCCATTTAACATCTGCTAAAGCCGTCAGTCACCCGCACGCGACACTCAGCAGTGGTTTCTGTGAAAGGATGACTTCAGTTTAGTTGGTCCATTCATGTGGAGGATGAAATGGTAATTCATATTGAAAGACAGGAACCTACAACTTTGAAAGTGCCCAGAGGTCACTGCATGCATTGGAAGTTGAAAAGAGAAACAGAAGTACAGCCAGGACAACAAGAGACTGTATTATTGCCAAACATTTATATATGTTCAAGGCAGACTAAGAGAGAGCCACACAGAAAAACTCTTTCCTTATCCTAGTGAGCATCAGTATTTGGAATAGAAAAGCTCTTAAAGCCTCTTATTTCAGGTTAACCTGAATTTGTATTTATATTAGCTAATAAATGAGTAAAGAAAAGGTTTCCTCCAATGGACAGAACTATTTAATTATTGTTTTACAGATAGGAAATGCATGATCTGATCTAAGTACCATTGGTTTGCCTAGTAAAGCTGTATTTTGTAATGGGAAAAACTGTGGCCTCTCTTTGGTATCTTAAAATCTAAAAAGGGCATACAATAGCAAAGGTATAGACATGAAGTCTTTTTGAGTGGCTTTAAGAGAGATGGGGATGTTACTGATCTCTCCACTTATTTCAGTTTTCAACAGAAGATTGTGTGGGCAGCTTCCCACGTAACAGCAGATGCTCCAGCAGGCCAACGAATTATCCCAAGTTAATGTGGCTTTGTATTAAACACACAATGGAAAGGTTTCAAGATACCTGCTAAATGTTAGGAGAAGATAGAATCAAAAAAGCTGCCTGTGAATTCTTAGCTTTTAATATACTTTCTTTGTAATACATTGCTTGTTACTGGAGCTTCGTGCCTCACTCGCTGCACAGATCAGTCAGGGTTCAGTTTACTGAGCTGCAGTACATCCATTTCTATTAACTTGACTACTCAATGAGCAGCTGCCAGCGCTCTCTTTGCTGCCCATCACACAAGTCCTGCAGTGACTACAGAATTTTTCATTTCCTCTCGGGCTTTTTGACTGGGTGTTGTCACTGCAACACCAAAAACTTCACCCACTCTAATGAAGCTGGTTTCATCCTTCCCATGGACCACAGGGAGTGCTGGGCACAGAAGAAAAGAAACCTGGCAGCCACAGTGCCAGGTGAGAGTTTAGGAGGGGGTTGTGACACTGTGCCAATGCAGGGAAGAGCCCTCCTCCACTCACGGTCTGCATCTCTGCAACTGCTTGGAGAGGCAGGCAAAAAATGTTCCTCCTTCTAGAAGACATATAGCAAGGCATCCACTGTTCCCATCTTCTCTGCAGTGATACCCT
>NW_009710318.1:0-13865 GCF_000703405.1 Apaloderma vittatum | reverse complement strand
AAGATACTCAACACTAGGGAACATGCCTTAAGCCACTAGGGTATATGATATCCCAAGATGAGTAGGTGCTCTGAATCACAACACTGAAGCTGTGTTATTCTTTCTAAAATGAGAACTGATCACTGAGATAGCAAGATAACATGTCTGACCGTCTGGCCCAGTAGTCTTGGCAATCATTGAAGAGGGGGAAGATCACAACTAAACCATCTGATGCACCAGAGACTCCACATAAAATAATGCAGTTTGGTAGACACCTCACAACAGACATTGGTGAGGATCTTCTCCCCAGCAAGGGCTGAAGCAGCCCAATCTGCTCCCCGTTGCACTGAGCACATATGCATGAGTCAGCAGCTCATTTGGACAGCTTGCATGAGTATCACTGCCTTTTAACTCTATTCCATGGCAATTACTCCTCATGAAAATGAAGCTAAACTTCACTGGTATTTTCTCTGCTCCACAGGCAAAATGACTTGTCCAGGTACATTTAGTTTTGTGTTAAATATACTAACACAAACATTCACTTTCAGCAAAAGACAATACTTGTAAAGGATCTTGCAGCTCAAGGCTTAAATTTCTAGGGGTGCACATTCTTTGAACGCATTTACAAGCTGGGTGGAGTAAAAACTAATCCTAGGCATGATGGGGTGCAAGATGAAACAAGCGCATGTAGTGATAGGATAAGGGGTAATGGCTTTAAAGTGAAAGAACGTGTATTTAGGATACATGTAAGGAAGAAGTTCTTCACTCTGAGGGTGGTGAAACACCGGAACAGGTTGCCCAGAGAAGCTGTGGATGCCTCATCCTTGGCAGTGTTCCAGGCCAGGCTGGATGGGGCTTTGAGCAACCTGGTCTAGTGGGAGGTGTCACTGCCCATGGCAGGGGGTTGGAACTAGGTAATTGTCCTGGTCTGATCTAAACAGAACCAATTCTATTCAGTGACTTTTACTTCTCAGCTCAGGCTCTTCTTAGGGGCTGCTCTTTCTGAAGTTAGCAGCGTGTTTTTGCAGACAGTGTGTGCTACTGGCAGTGGTAACACCTGATGTTTGCAGTTACTGCCTGGGACTGGGATGCAGACAGGCTCTTGCTGATAGTTATTCCCATAGTGGCCAAGGCCACTGCTGGCTCTTGTGTGCCACGCTGGGGGTGCCGGAAAGTAAGAGGGGTCACAAGGAAGTAAAAGATTGCACCTCGGATGAGTTAGACAGGACAAGTGACCAACAAGAGTATTCCATTCCATATATGTAATATTCAGTCTAAAACTGATGGATCATGAGAGTTTAGGTCTCTTTTCTTATATATATATATAAAAATCATTCACTATTTTTATTATCTCCTTATTCATTAAAGTTGTTTTAATTTTCTTTTTTTTCCAATTCCTAAGCCTCTCTGCATTCCCTTTTCCTTCCCATTTGGGGAGGGAGATGGGGTTAGAGAGTGTCTGTCAGCATTTAGTGGCCAGCTCAGCCCTAACCTGTGAAAATAATCTTAACGGTCCCTTCCAACTCAAACCATTCCTTGATGGGCACCATATTTGGGGGTAAAAATCACCGCCCCAGTGATCAGCAGTTACAAGGTGAGCCTTCTTTTAACTATCTGTCAGTCAAACTGCATCAGGCCCTCACGACTTCCTGTGCTGCCAGAGGGCTAGATGCTGAATGGGCACAGCCTTTTCCAGTGGAAGTGGCCCTGTGCTGGAGGATAGCTGGGACATAATGCACCCCAAGACAGATTGTCTTTGGAAATGGTGGACGCTACAGATGCTACACACCCATGTGGTCCCATCTTCCCATTTACTGCATTGGGAATTTGTCTGCCAGCTGGCATGCGCAACATCCAGAGCTGCACCTTTCCCTGCCCAGTCCCTATATCCCCATGGGGACAGTTTTTGTCATCCAAGCCGCAGGTGCACAGATGGGGTGACAACAAACCCACACATGGATGAGAAGCTCCTCCTCTAACACTGCTCCTCTCCTTCTAACACCGCTCAAGGGCCAGCTGGCAACAGAATGCACACGAATTTAAAGACAGTAAAATGGCTTTTCAATACGGATGAGACAGGACACTAAAGAATTTTATTTCTGGACATCCTCCTCCTGATTTTTCATATGTTTCTTCCTTTACCCGTTGCAGTAGACTGCTCTGTATGCTACTATAGCCCCCAACAAAGTAAATCAAGATGCTGAGAAAGAGGAAAAATGCCTATCTTGCTTTTACTAAATTTGGCTTTTCATACTTCCTTTTCTTCGTTTATTTTCCTGCTTCATAAATCCCAACTGGGATCACTCTTCCCCCCTCCCTTTCAGCCAACATCTCTCCCATGGCATTCAGAAGCAACGGAAGGAAATCACCTCCAATTGTACTGCCAATGCCATTACCCACAGGGAACCGTGTCCCCAGAAAACAGCTGTCCTTTTCGTTCCTCCAATGTGGGTGAGAGCCCTCTCAGCTGTCTCTGGATACCTGTGGTAGGAACATCTAAACCTGAGCTACTCACTCCACTCTCCCAGCTGAAGCTGTGCAGAAAAAGAGGCACTAGGCAGCACTCCACACCCCGCGTAAGGTAGATGCCTTAGATGATGTATGCTTTCTTACTGACTACAGATGCTTGCACTGGGTTAGAGAAAACCCAACCCAGCAGAGGTTAACATCTTTAAATAGCCTGTCCAGACCACTTCAAAAGTGCTTATGGATTAAGACTCCTGTGCAGAGCTAGCCAGTTAAAGACTTACCATAGGACCACACTGTACCTCGCTCTATATGTTAAAAATGTGATACTGATAAAAACCAAGGGTGGCATTCATCTTCTCAGTTCGAGACATCTGCTCTGCAGACTTGTATATCTGAGACAGTCATTTACACTTTCTGCATAGTTAGTAGACAGAAAAAAGACATTTCCATAGCATGATTTATCTCCTCCTAAAGTAAATGATTAAAACAAGCCAGATGAATCACCGTCTCTAAGTGCTTGTTTCTTTCCACCAGCTCTAAACAGTCTGGAGCGACAAGCTCAGAAGTAGGTGTCTCTAGTGTAGGTGTCTGAAGCTGGGAGAGATGAGTCCCACCTCTCCACGACTGCTGTCAGGAACAGAGAATAAAGATACTGCAGACAGCACTGGACCCTGCCATATAAACAGATTTAGCTGTCACCAAATGAACTGCTTTAGCTGTTGCTACCTAGTCAGCAAACGAGTGAAAGAAGCATTACAAAAGTGCTGGGTGCCCTTGCCAACCCTTCACAGTGAGAAAGTGACCCTCATAGACTAAGATTCTGTCTATTAAGGACTGAAACATGTGCCTAATGATAATGCACAACACCACCAGCCTCCCCAGACTACGAATGTGCTTCAACATAAGCATATTCTTAAACAGCTCTTCAAGTCAGGCTTCTGGAAAAAAAAATCTGACAAAAGGAAAAATCCTCACAAGTCTCTTTCCATTTTGCCAGACTCTCAAATGTTTTGTAGCTGCTTGGGTGTTGCACAGAACAAATTTGTAAAGTTTGCAAAAATATAACATGCTTGTCATAAGTAGAGAGCAAGGAGCTGAGGCAAGACCTGTAAAACTGCCTGACCATCAGAATAGTTAGAGCTCTACAAACCCATGGCACGCAGGAGAATCGAAGCTGGACACAAAACATGGTAAATTCTCGCAGCCTTGAGTGTTGTGTGACTTCCTCTTCACCTCATAACTACTGTGTGGAGAGATCAGTGGGAGACAGATACAATACAATTACTTACCAGTTATAAACATACCCAAGAACATGCATGATGACTTCTGGTGGCGGTTTTCTGGACATACTATGCTATTTGCTTCAGTAGCAGACTCACAAACTCCCAAAGTATTTTTATCCCATTCCTGTCTACCACACTAGATATGCATTGTTTAGCCATCCAGGGTTTTTGAGCTAAGCTGTTAAAAAACAGCTGAGGCATCATCCTGTGAGGAGAAAATGAAATGCCAAAACCACAAAATTATTTACATCTCTAATTGCCACTGTAGTTGTATAAATGAGAAATGTTGATATTTATTTAGATATGTTGGCCAGGCATTTTCTTCAGAGTTGGTCAGGTTAAAGACTGAGGTTTTAGGAACTCATCTGTGGCCTGGCAGATCACACCGCAGCTAGTGCAGCTTTCTGATGCCATTGTCAATGATTACTTCTCCTTTCACAGGCCACCCTGATAGCTGGTTTTAAGAAACTGTTAATATTTAATTTCAGAAGCCAATAATCTCCACGTATCAACCTTTCCAAAGGCCTATGTCTCTGCTGCACAGAACAGCAATGAGAGCGAGCATGGCCCAACTTATGCATCAAGGGGCATTTCCTTCCTTCTCCAAATTAGCTTTAGCTTTGCCAAGGCTGCTTGCACCAGCTGTATCCTCCTCCCAACCCCTCTAGAGCTCCTCTAATGCCAAAGAATATGTTTCTGGGCATGCTTAAGCACCATGACTCTTAAGCAGGTTTATGCTTCTCTTACATCCAGACCCTGTCAGGATTTGAAAACACATTTGAGAGTTTCCATCCCTCATTTTAGGAGTAAATCTCCATGAAATATTTCCATTCTGTATTTGAAGTACTCATTGGAATGAGGCTTGAAGCCTCACTCTGGGCAAATGACTTCCTCAGTTCAGGCTTTCCCAATAAATAAGGATGCCTTCTATTCTAGGGAGATCAGCTTTCCTGACATCAGGATTCCCCTGGCCTTGGAGGGCCTGTGGATTCACACATCCTCTTGGGAAGATGGGATCCCCACTCCTTCTAGCACAGAGGGTGGGAAGCTGCTGTATGCACTGAGCTACTGAAGAGGAGCACACACTCCACCTCCACTTCTTCAAGGAAAGGGTTCAGCCACTTAGCTGCCAACTCAACTCTGAAACAGAGCATTAAGTGCTAGAGACAGTGAGCATTGGTGAGCAAGGGGCATCCTAGCATGATGGAAAGCACAGGACTCTGCTTGGTGCTACCTGCTGGGCAAACTGGGTGATTCATCCTGCAGCCTCGCTGGCAAGAGAAACAGGCAGTTTCTATTTCTAGGTTTTTAAAAGTCTTCTGACAAAATTACACTCCAAAGTGTTACAGAAAACAAGCAGCTGGGAAAGGTGCTGGAATGGACAAAAGGCTCAGTACAAAGTAGGAAAGTAGTGAGGAGTAAATACAGCAATGGGGGAAGGAGCTGAAGCTCTGCAGCCTTCTGCTGTGGGACCTGCACCCTTCATCATAACTGCAGGCAATGTGAACAAGGGGGTGACTGGTGAGATGACAAAGTTTCCTAATGACATGAAGCTAGGTAAGTGACAGCTGTGCGGGATGACAGGCTGGGTCATAAATCAGCAGATGGAGAAGTGTGCCGATAAAGAGGTGCAAGTGGGAGTAAACAATCCACACGCTGCACAGTCAGCGATGGGCTCTGGCTGTTGCCACCAGAGATCCTGATCCCTTCGCAGGCTGCTCCACAAAAAGGGCAACTCAGTGTTCAGGGGCAGCCAAAAAAAGCAAAATAACTGCCAAAAATTACTAATAACGAAGCAGAAAACAGAGAAAAAAGTTGTTTCCTACATCTGGGAAAACTGTCAGCACACCCACACTGTGAGAGATGCATCTCAGGCTAGAAAATACACCTTCCCGATCATTTCCACCAAGCTGGAGACAGGACAAGATGGACCTTTGGTTAAGTCCCATATGGTAGTTGTGTGTGTGATTTCTGAGGAAATTGCTCTTGGGTTCCTACAGGGAAGCTGTGAGTCCCCATGGGTGGCTGGGAGGTAGGATTGCAACAATTAGTACTGCAGTGACTTTGGGTTTGCACACACTTCCTCAACTTTCCAGCCACAGTCGGTGCTAAAGGTCTACCAGACCAGCATTATATTTTTTAATGAATACGAGTTACTGTATTGTAATGGAAAAAATTACAAAACCCCATAAACCTTTATTAAATCAGTTTTTAAATGAGAATGTTTGGTCAAAATGGCATTGCACATATGGATTTTTAGATGCTATTTGGGAAACTGTGAAAGTTTAAAGCACTTTCTTTAAATACTCTGCTTTTACAGTAACAGATAAAAATAATTCTACTTAATTTGATCATGGAATGGCATGACTAAATTAAGAATAAATCAATAGAGTAGATAGTTTTAAAATCCACAGCAAAGGTTATTTTAAAAGAACAAAACCAAGATATTAACGTATCAGGTCAGAAGGTCTGAATTTCCTTGAGGCTAAGGGATGTAGGTACCTGAAAATGGGTAAAACTGCAAGAACACAGATTCAAAGCAAGACAAATGCATTCTGAGTTCAGAGCCTCTTCTGCTGTTGGAATTCATAATATAAATTAACTAATTATACAAAGCAGCATGTTACAATACTCTATGCAGGATATTCAAACTTATCATTTCACCTTAAGTTCAGCAGAGTAGGAAGTGGGTCTGTTGGCTCGCTGGCAATCAAGATGATTCTCCTGTCCTCTTGTCTGCGGAAATCTGTCCCACCAGATCATCCATAGAGCTTAACTTGTATCAAATAGGCTTAAGTTTTTTGTAACAGGCACTCCCAAATCCTGAAGTACTACTCATAGATACAGTGTTTTCTATCAGTAATGGTTATCATATATTAATTCTTGTTTTATTCTACTTTAAATATTATACCCAAGCTTACTAAGAGTTGGAATTCAATAATCTGCACGTATTTGCTGAAGATATGCTAAATTCTCCTCCTTAGCATACACATGCCTTTCTTCCTCCGTCAAATACTCCAGCAAGGCTTCCTGAAAAATACGTATTCTAAATCCTGTTAGTGATATAGAGAGAGCTGAAACATTATCAACTCTGTGCTGCAGCAATTTGAACTTTAATCCATTTAATTTATCTTCAGAGGCAACTGCTCAGAAATTCTATTAAAAGGGCTGCATTTGAATAAGTCTCATTAAAATATGATATTCCACTTTGAATACTGTCAGGTGGGGAGTTCCCCTAAATACTGTCCCTTTTATTATTAATCAGAATGCATGACTGGAGTCCAGAGTGAAAACAGAAGATACTGCCTGCTTATTACAGTACTAGTTTTGTGATACTGGATGTAAATAATAATCCTCATTATAACATACATATTCCTGATAGTGTGGAAAAAGATATTTTTAAAAATTATTGTTATTATTCTGCATTTCCTTCTTGAATAAAAAGTTACTTGGCTGGGAGTTTTGCCATTACTTTGAGGAGACTGGCATCTCTGTGGAAGCAGAACTGCCCTTAGAACAAAAATAAGATACGACCAAAACTGTATTCTGGGCAAATTTTGATCAGAGTCTGTGCAAATTTCACTCTGAACTGAGTTTTGAAAGATGATTGTCTCTTCTGGTGGAAAAAAAAAAAAAGGACTGAATTCTCTGCAGGAAACTACAGTATTAATTAGCCAGACACTTGAATGCCACGTGTCTTTCTTGAGTAATAGTTTTATCTCCAAGGGAATTCAACTACTTACGCTAATATAAATAGCATATTTATACCAGTACCTACATACAGGTATTTATATTAAGATCTAAGTGGATTCATGTTAACTGTAGAGGCAATGCTGGCTGCATATTGTCAAAATTTTGCTGTAGCACATTGGTGTCTTGAATACTGAATTCTAACTCCAATTGATTGTTGTCTTAGAAACTAAAGGGTTAAGCTGCTGTTGAACTTCACACAAAATGCTTTTTTTAGGTCCTAAGTTCAGAACAAGATAGTTGGAGCATCTGTTCTCTGTCAGCCAATAACCAGATATTAGCATGGACTTGACATGGACTTGAGCATGTCCACAATGGCTACAGCAACACACCTATATCCAGAGAAGTCCCCACATGACTTGCTGCTCAGGGATCTAGTAGAAGAAGAAAGAAGATGCCTCCTAAACTCTCACCAGGAAGCTCAGCAAAAGCTGTGTCTCCTTTGATAAGAAAGCTAGGTTTGGCTAGACCCACGTTGGCACCAAGGCACTCAGTGTAACTCTGAGCAAAAATACATTACATGCAAAAAAATTTAGTTTCTGTTTTTTCTCTGACACTTGCATCTTCTTCTTTTCAGTGAGAAAGGCTTTGCAACTTGCTATTTCTCACTTGTTTCCACTACAGAATGCAGACTCCTGCCTGTTTCAGCTATAAATACAATACTATCCTTGCTGAGACTTGCACTAGGGAATTTGAGGTGATTGTGGAAAAGGCATTTCCAGATGATACCTCCTCACTTGCGTATTCTCCATGACTGAATTACAAGGCTTATGGGCTTGATTTTTTTTTTTTAATTTGAGGAAGGTTTTTGCCCAGAAATAGTGACACTGTTGTGCAAAATGTAGACCTACTACTTCAAGAAGAGTCAACATGCACCTTTCATATGACCAAAGGATGCTAGATCCCACAGCAAAATTCAAGCATTGAGTAGGACTCACCAGATCTTCAGGGTAAGTATCCCTGCACTGTGCCTAGGTAGAGTGCACCCAAGTTCTTGGAACTGGGCAGTTAACATCAGAAGTGGGATCTGGCTTCTCCAATACCTTGTGCCTACACATATGGTGAGCAGCTCTGCCTAAAAAGCAAGCCATCCCTGCAGTGCCAAGAAGACCTTGCTTCCTGATGCCTTTGATCTTATGCTGCAGTGGCTGTCAGTAAAACTCAGTGAAGATTACGAAGTAAATCTGCTCTTTTATTGGCCAAATTCCTGCTCCTGCAGGATGTTATCCAGGTCTGCAGGGGCACCTCATGGTTTTTAATTAACAAAGATTAACTGGGCTGTGGACTAAAGGTTGGTGATGGTTCTCCAGACAAGTGGAAGGAGCTGTTTAATATATAAGTGAACACGCTGTGCTGAGTACGATGTGTTAGGAAAGGTACAATATAAATCATGCTATATATGATTGCTGGAGAACACATGCTGAGCTATTATAGACTTTTATGTAGAACTCCTAGTCTTTTCTGAACTCTGGCTCTTATACTGAAATGCTTCTATGCTACAAATCCTACTGTTTATAATTGTCAGCCATAGGAAGGAGGGACAAAATTTCTTTTAAAATAATTATAAAATGAAAATAAAAGACAATGAATGATGCATTCTGGTCATTTAATATTTATTTTTGTCTAGTTCTTGTTCTAACTGCCCATGGGAAAAGTCTATAATTAAATAGATGGATTAGTAATTTGCTTTTTTTTTGAGAGCAAATGCCTAAATGGATTCAAGATGACTAGAAAATGCACCTTGCTTCATTTAGGGTGAAATGTAATGGTCTGTGATCTACAGAAGGTCTGAGAAGATGATCCAGTGGTTGCTGTTATTCTTCAGTTCTGTCACTGTAAGTGAAACTGTTATTTGTCCATAGTGTGTACATATTGACTCATTTCAGCTACCAAAGTAAAGAAGCTTGGATAAATCTTTAATAACTTATCTTTCTGCTTTGTGATGCATTAAAGCTCCTGCTTTGGCATCAGTTCAGCAACATCAGAATGGTCTCATTTTATTTTTGTATTATTTGGGGAGGGGACACACAGTGCAGGAGTAATGAGTCACCTCCAAACCTATAGCTTATGAGTTTGCACAGGCGAGATGGTATATGAAATAACCAACCAGTGGGACATGATCAAAGATGAGCTGGTGGGGATCCCCAGTGAGCAAGCCTAGCACAGCTAAGAGCGGCTGATTCTAAAGCTGTTTAAAGCCTAAGAAAGCATGGTGCCATTTGGGAAGGGAGCCAGGTGTTATGCAACAAGAAACTCCTCACTTTGGAACAAGAACTTAGGTATCTGCTCAAATACACTGTTGTGTTAGCTGAAAATACTGCCAGGAATAGGAAAATAGCAAAAGTTGCCCTCAGGCAAAGCCAGAGAGCAATTACCACCTATATGAACTTAATACTCAGTAACCACAGAGAACATGGAAGGTGGTACTGCTTTTCCATCAGGGCAGTAAGTCACATTGGCTTTACCCTCTAATAACAGAGCCCATGCTGGCAGGTACCATGGTGAAGCAGATAGACAGCAAATTTATATTCCCATTCATTCCTGTAACTGCACACAAACTAGTTACCATCACCTTCACCCCTAGATCATTCAGTCCATCCCAGCTCTGGTCAGGAGTGAGTGAAAGGCAGCACCACAGCCACGGAGCAAGCACAAGGTGGGTCTGATGGTCTCTGCCCTGAGCATGGATGTCCTCATTAAAGATCGTCTCTGGCAGACAGACAGCCTGAATAGGAGTGGACATTTTGCAAGGTAATTACTTCACACAGAAGCCAGCACGTGTTCCTCGCGAAGGCAGCGCTGGTGGGGAAGCACACACAGACCCACGGCCTGGGCTGCGCCACTAAAGCACCGGCCTCTCCTGCTCTCCAGCTGCTTCTGTTTTCTAGAGCGTAGGAGCACTGCGTATTTCTATAATGTAGAGGTCTCGCATAAAAAAGACCAGCGGGCATAATCCTTTCTTCTACAAAAGCTAACTGCTGGGTGAGGCTTTCAGAGGCTCAGTCCAAGTACAAACAAGCATTGCCCAACTACCAAAATCTCTAGATGCCACCACAACAGTCCTAATAGTTACACAGTATCTATGTGGAGATACATTTATGCAGTATTTGAGCTTATTTCCCAAAAAGGAAGTTTTAGTAGGAATCCGATGTCAGTGGTTTCAGTAAAAGATGCCTTCTCCCACCCCTATTGCATCCATTTGTGGCAGTGCCCTCCTGTCACCAGAAAACGTGTGGCATATTTGGGGGTCCATTCCTACCTACTGTAGGCATTGCCTGCTCTGTGAAAAGATGTGCTGCTTGTTTTTAGATAAGTTGCTTCATGCTGCAGTTTCTCGGCTGCTCCATCTGCAAAATGAGGATAATAAGAATTGCTTCTCTTCAGGAAGCAGACTGCTACTCATGGAAGTTTTTGCTGTGCTTGAGATCTTCAGTTTGCGCTTGCTAGAGAAGTGAAAAAAAAATTATTATTAAAGTGATTACAGTGTTGATATGCTTGTGATTAACTCCCTGCAGGCGTGCAACTATATTAAAGGCCAAATTCATTTCTCATTTGTACTTGTACAAATTCCTTGCATCTCCAGCGATGCAGACAAGGTTACTCCAGCCAAGCACGTGGCAGAATCTGGTTCCACAGAAACTTGGTTTAGACACTCATGTGTAAAAATTGAAAGCAGAGAGGTATCATTTGCGTTATAAGCAACTTTGAATATCACCGGTTGCTCTTCCTGACAGAACAGTGAAGAGGAAACATGCCATATGGGAAGGCTGCAATACCATTTCCTTGGTGCTGGAAGCTTGGAAATAAGTAATTCTAAGTAGGGGCCACTTAAGCGGAGGATGGGTTTTCTCTGGTAAGGTGATTGTCCTGCAGGTCCTCATGAAAGATGATGTTACCCGTCTCTGGAAGATCCCAAGATGCAGAGCAGGGATGGAAATATTTACCTTCCTAAGGAAGGGAATTGAGTTCTGAAAGTACACTGCGCTTTCATTACAAATAGGGAGAAAACAGCCAACTGGCTGCTCTGAGAGCTATGGCCACTCCAGTATGGATGGAAACTGGTGAGAAAAACAATGGAAAGATGAGCAAGCACAAGTCAAGTTCCGAGCCTACATTTCTCAAAACATGAAGCGTGTGCCATTGTACCGGGCACAGAAAACACATAGTGTGGCTACTGCCTGCCTGAATGATGCATGTAGACACAGTTGTCTTGAAAAGTGCTAGTACAGCAGGCTTGGAGCATACTGATGATTCAATCTCTGAAATAATTCGAAATGGCAGTCACGCTTCTGAAGGCGCACAAAGTCCTTGTCTCCCTTTTAAAGCAAAGATGCTACTGCACCGACAGGAAAATAGAGGGAATGCTGGAAGGCTTTACAGCAATGCATATCAATGACAGGCTCCTCTTGGCTAACTACCCTGGAGTGAAACATATTCCTAGTGGTTCTGCCAAAGATCCTTGAAATGCTTTGATGGTGGTTGATGGGGGAGAAAATAATCATAACTACAAAGCAGAAGAAAGGTTTTGTTGTCTTGCTCTCACAGCACTGGCTAAACCTTTGCAAGGGACTTGGGCTACCAGAGAACTTTAGAAAAGCAAACCTTTGCCAGAGGTATGGCAGCTGGAAGGAAGCAAGCAGTCCATGGTATGGCCACTGCCTCCCTTTACTTTTGCCTATAACTACATCCTGGCTTTTCCATATTGCTCTAAACACCAGCTGGCAAAATTAGTCAATATTAATCTGAAAGGAAATGTTGTCAATTGATTTGGAAAAAGGAGCTCTCAAACAAAGCCAGTCTGTTTCACTAAAAGGAAGCAAACAGCAAAGGAAACCCTTACCTGCCTCTCTGTACAACCTCCGGGCCCTATCATACACCATCAAGGCAATTTAGATTTTGCCACCGATGGCAAAGGGAAAAAAAGAGAATCTGAAGTAAAGAAGGAAAAGCCCAACTAGGTCAGCAAAGTCCCTGGTGGGCAGCAATAGGGTATCTGAGAGCTGGTATGTAGAGCAGACATGGAAATGCTTGAACGGATTCAATTTGATGGCACCGGAAAATATTGTGCTTCTTCTGTTTCTATATAAGGTAGGTAATAAACTGTATTTGAACTGGTAGATGAGGAATGAGATGACCCACATTTCAAAGCCGGAACCTGGTGGGTTGCTATTATTTATGATTCATAAAACATGTGCAGTGCACCAAAAGAAAAGGAGACATGCTCCCTGCCCAGAGGAGCTTCCAGTGCAAACCTTGGAGAAACACTGTACTGTGCATGGGGCTAACTCCAAGGGCTTTTTAAAATTCTAAGTATAGTGTAATGAAGATCAGGCCTGCTCTTCCTTCTGTCGGAAAAATGAGATTTCTATCTCTACAGCCAGTGATTTTTATGTTGGGGGAATGCAATAGCTGTATTCTCCATGAACTAACAATCTTCGGGTGCTCCTGATTTTCCACTTTTACTTTCTGATTTCAGTTCCTTTCCCCCTCTTGTGCATTTCTGCATTTTCTCACTTTCTCCTCCATAGAGCCATTACTACCATTTTTTCTTTTCCTTTCTTTGTTCCTCAGTTTTTCAATATTACTTTTTTAGTTCATAATGAGATTTCTATGGTGTCTCGCATTCATATTTTACCTCTTATTGTTCAATCATTCCATTTTTTGAGTTGTTCTTCCTCTTTGCCTCGTCTTGCTCATCCTTTTCTGCCTCTCCTCCCTCCATTCCTCTCAGCCAACCTTTTTCCTCTAACCAACAACATTCTCTCAACCAAGTGCCATATGCCCTGGTGGATCCCACAAACAAGTGCATTCCTCTTTCCTTTCCTTCAGGAACCGAGCCCCTCAGTTCCCCTCTAACGGGCTCCTCTTCCTGACTTGCACTCTCCTTCTGTTCCTCCTGCCCCCGCATCGCCCTCTCTCCATCTCCCCTGTTCTGCCTCTCTAGGACATCGCCTACAGGTTTCTACCCAAGATTGCAGACCCTCATCCCAGACCTCTCCACTGGCTACGTCCAGAGCTTCAGTGCTCCCTGGGAAACCCTCCTGAGCACATCACTGCCCTTCTCAGGGTACCCTGCCATGGTCCCCGAAAGTCTCCAAAGGTCCCCGTGGTCTATGAAGGTTTGCCACCCCCTTCAATGCTGTTGGGCTCCTAACGTCCCCCCCAGCCACAGACCCCAACCCCACTGATGCCATGCAGCTGGGTTGGCAATTCGAGGTGTGGACTGACGGCTGGGACACGGGGCTGTGTTCCTCCCACCGGGGCTCAAATCTGTCCAACATCCTTCCCTCCTGCGAGTGCTCCCACCATGCAGGTACTTGCCCAGGGGCTTTGGGGCTGCTCCAGGAAAGGAGCTCCGGCTCCGGAGCGTAGGGGAGGAAAGAG
>NW_009710317.1:0-2795 GCF_000703405.1 Apaloderma vittatum | reverse complement strand
CCCAGAAGAGACAGATTGAGGACATAATGCCCTTGATTGAAAAAGGAGGCACCCAGGAAACCTTATGGTATATAAATTTTTTTTTTAACTAGGGCTAAAGTAATTTGGCATGCGCGTCCCCTGAGCTGCTTCCTAAACCACAGCTGCATGAGGAATTATCTAGCTCTTAGCTGAAGTAACTCCTTAAAAAAAACGCTCAACATGTAGGTCATTAAAGTGCTAATAAAAAACATTGATGAATCTCTGAGCAGTGCTCTGATTATCTCTCTGTGGGGAATGAAGAACTCATTAACATGAGCTCCATGCCACTCCTTCCTCCTTTCTCGGAGTTTGGCATAAAGCAAGGAAACAAATGTTTGTGGTTTGGCCAAGTTTCTAATGAGTAGCTCAGCTAGGTCCACTGATTAGACACATGGCTTTATGAAGGGTGAAAAGGCTGCAGTACCGTGTAAAGTGGCGAAGTATTTCTGCCAGATTGGGTCCCCAGAAAGAAAAAACGCTTTACCTGCTGTGTGGATTTCTTTTGCAGCGTATATAGCAGGAAATGTGCAGAGAGAGGGTTTCATTGACATGGCAGATGGGGAGCAATGCTGTGAGGTCCAGAGAGTAACAGAGACAAATATATGTCTGAGGGCCCACTCTCAAAAAATACAATGATGTGGTAGCTTACTATAGGTTTGGTTTCACTCGTTAGGTATTTTTTTCAATACTAAGCTACATTCTGACTGCAAAAGAAAAGTCCTGGCTATTACTTGTCCTCTCTGCTCTGGGTGTTACCTTTCCTTCTCCACAGAAGGATGTCTGTGCAGCAGCCCTCAGGCACCACAGCAGTCCGCAGGCAGGCAGCACAGGCAGAGATCTCCATTTGCTGCATCATCTGCAGGAGCTGCAGCACAGAGACCTGCCGAACTAGAAGAAGCTGAGGCCAGCAACTCTCCAGCAGCACCTGGCAGTTGTTTCAAAGGAGGGGACAAAGACTCCAGAACTAATGGGAGAATTCTCTGCCATGCGGAAAGTTTATTCTTGATCCTGCTTGTAATCCATTCATGTCCTGAATCATGAGGACTTGTCATCTCCATAATCTTTCCAGAACGGAAAGTAAAACTCATCCACATGCCCAGAAGAAGAAAAGTCCCCCTACAATAAAGGTGAAAGACGTCTTTACATGCCTGAAAGCATTCTGCTGGGATAAGCACCTGCTGCCTCTGAAATTCAAATCTCAAGGTGTGTGATCAGTGTCACGCAGCACCTCTGCACTGAGATGAACCTCTTGAGACATCAAGTGTGTCCCCCGCTGCTGTAGACAATGCATCATGTAATGACTTTAATAAACTTCAGTGAGATTTTTCCATCCACAATACCACCCCCAGAAAAGGTGGAATTTGATTGCTGTAATGGTTAACAACCCGCCTCTAATTTCCAGCTGAAATTTGTGTATGGCCAGCCCATACCCAATGGCTCTTGTCCTAGCACCATGTCTAGCCAGGCAGTTGTCTGAGCCAGAGCGCAGGAGTCAAGGCAAGTCCCAGGGCACTGATTTCGCTGCAGTATCACCCTTACTTTCAAGCCCACACCTAAAGTTTGTAATTTCTTGGCCTTTTCAGGTTGAAAATTTATTAAAACATGATACAGCTGTACTTTTTTTCTAAAAGGAAATAGAAGAGGGCATGAACATGCAAGGAACAGCCCTACTAATTCCATGAGTGTTATACTGAATAAATAGGCAAATTGGAGAAAGCCAATTGCTTCAACCTTCATAGCATACTCTGGCTGTAGGTATATATTCTTCCTGTGCCCAAGGTAAGTTTTCATTTCCTATAACCACCAGGTAGTTAGAGGTCTTGTATTATACATGTAAATAACAGATGCTGTAGTACCACCTCATCCCATTATTAGTGGCCGGTGCCTACAGGTTCCCACAGCACTGGTCTGGTCAGGTGGAGCTGTCTCAGCACTGGGTATAAATTTGCAAAGTTAGAACACGTTCTGCATCCTCTCCCTATCCAAACCAAATACCCCAAGGACCTCTTGGGGGGGCCTTGCTCACCCTTCTGTGAGGGAGCTGTACCCCCTGTGCTGGTGTGGTGACAGCAGCCCATAGTGCTGGGGCCTCTTTGGTGACTCCATTGGAAGAAGGCCCTGGGGAAGGCGACGTCTTCACCCTGCCCTTGTCCCAGCCCTGCTCATTTCCCTGTGCTCACAGTCCCCGAGGGGCCCTTTAAAAGCGAGCAGTCCACAGGATCGAAAGGTTTTGTCCCCCAACATACACCAAGTTGGTTGTGTGATTGATTTCCACCTGTAAACAGCGTGGCTGGTTTCAAAGGGAACCTTAAGCCTTTCAAGCATGTTTTAGAAAACTTCTAATTGTTAGAAATAATTAAAAATTAAAATACAGACTTTTTTTTTTTTTTTTTTGCATGTAAAGGACAGCTATCACCCGGTGCTTCTGTAATTTCAAACAGTTGGTGAGAACTGATGGAAGCAAACCAGCCCTGAAACCCAGAAACCAGTCACTCTGGCTGGGGAACCAAAACAGAGATTATTTCAGCTGCAAAAGCAGAACAACTACAGAAAGCCAAATGAAAAAAATAAAAAAGAAAGAAAGGGAAAAAAAGAAAAAAAAGAAAAAAGGAAAGATAAATAAAAAAGGAGGAAAAAAAGAAAAAAAAAGAAGAAAAAGAAAAGCACAGCTTTTGCCAAAAAGAGGTTCACCCTCCGAGGTACAGGCGGGGGGCAGGGCACTGCAGGTACGGCGGGGCCGGGGACAACAATGGAGGGCGACCGAGGCCCCTGCG
>NW_009710316.1:0-801 GCF_000703405.1 Apaloderma vittatum | reverse complement strand
GCGCGCAGCGGTGCGTGAAGCGGGACGGCCACCACCCACCCACCCACCACCCTCAGGTGCGTTTCCACCCGGTGCCGGTGGCCAGCAGTGGCCCAATGAGGCGCAGTGAGGCTGGGAGCAGAAGAAGGGACAGGAACCCGCCCTCAGGCAGAGCCCAGCCGTGGTGGGGTGCCATGATGCCGAGCTCCCTCTCCATCACACATCTCCCCTTTGCACAACTACCTAAAAGGAGGCTGTAGTGAGGCTGGTGCTGGTCTCTTCTCTCTAATTACTAATGACAGGACAAGGGGAAAAAGCCTCTTTTTTTAAAACCCACCTGGATGCCTTCCTGTGTAACATCGTCTAGGTGTTCCTGCTCTGGCAGGGAGATTGGACTAGATGATCTTTTGAGGTCCCTTCCAGTCTCTAACATTCTGTGATTCTGTGTGATTCTTGAGGCTATGGTGTAGTGGTTAGGTATACTGAGATGAAGGTTGGACTAGATGATCTTCGGAGGTCCCTTCCAACCCCTGACATTCTGTGATTCTGTGATTCTGTGAACTCCCTTGCTCTTGCACGTCCCTGCATTGCACGGCTCCCTCCCCATCTGCACAACTCTCTCCCCCTCGCACATCTCCCTCTTGCACGACTCGTTTGCCGTCTCACATCTCCCCATTCTGTGGCTTTCCCACCCTACACCTCCCCGTTGCACAGCTCCCTCCTCACTGCACATCTCCCCACTGTGCAGCCCCCGCAGCCAACGCAGGAGGGTTCTCTCACACCCAGCACCTCAGGCTGCCCCCCAGCATCACCTATCTTCTA
>NW_009710315.1:5132-6830 GCF_000703405.1 Apaloderma vittatum | reverse complement strand
CTTGCTGCTTTCCTGCCTGTCCCACAGCCCTGAATCCCTGACACCTTCCCTCTGCTTGCAGAGCCCCGACATCCCAGCCGAGCTCTCGGGAGGCTGCCATGGTTTCTCCAGGAAGTTCATGCGCTGGCAGCAGGAGCTGATTTTAGGCGGCACAACCAAAGACTCCCAGGGCAAGCTGCTACGGTGAGAACCTCTGCAGTGCAGATGTCCCCAGGGATACAGCCACAGTAACCAGTCTCAGGGCGGTTTGGGGCAGGATTTCCTCACCCTTACCCTCATCCTCATCCTTATCCTCATCCTCATCCTCATCCAGCACCCACAGGGACCTGCTCTGTCTGCAGGAGGGGCTGCAGGGCTGTCCAGGAGAGCATGTGAGGCTGGCGAGTGTGTGGGGCTGTCAATCAGGGCAGTGCTTTGGAGCAGGGGTGGAATGGGGGGCAGAGTGCCTGGGTAATCTCCTGGGTGTCTGTGGTGGGGCTGGGAGCCATGGGGTGGGGGATGGACCCATTCCTGCATCCCAGCTGGTCCCAGCGAGGTGTGTGCCTGTCCCCCAGCGCCGAGGCCCTGCAGACCATGTTCCTCCTCATGAGCCCCCGGCAGCTCTTTGAGCACTTCAAGGATGACTACGAGATCCATGACATCAGCTGGAGTGAAGAGAAGGCGAGCACCATCCTGGAGGCCTGGCAGAGGAAATTCGTGGAGGTGGGCACTGAGAACAGCCCCCATGTGAGGTTAGGCAGGGGTGAGCCTTTGCATGACATCACCCTGTGCCTATGTTTCCATGTGGCCATGGGTCCTGGCATTGCTCTTTTTGGTCTGGTGTGTTGCTAGGGACGCTCAGTCGTGATGCCGACACCCTGGGTGGCTCAGGGAGGGGATGTACTGGGCAGTGGGGGGTCCTGACTCTTCTAACGGAGTGTGCCTCCGGCAGCTGGCACAGGACTCCATCCCACCCAATGCCACGCAGAACGTCCATGCTTTCTCCACCACTACACTCAACGACATCATGAAGTCCTTCTCTGATGTCAGCGTGATCCGGGTGGCCGGGGGCTATCTCCTCATGGTGAGTGTCCCCCCGCTCTCTGACCCCCACCATCCCTCCCTTAGCCCTTCCCATCCCCACTAACCCACCATGCTCTTCCAGCTGGCCTACGCCTGTGTCACCATGCTGCGGTGGGACTGCTCCAAGTCCCAGGGGGCCGTGGGCCTGGCCGGAGTCCTGCTTGTGGCTCTCTCCGTGGCCTCTGGCCTGGGGCTTTGCTCACTGCTGGGCATCTCCTTCAACGCGGCCACCACCCAGGTACGTGCTGGGGGAAGAACTGGGTACTGCAAGGCTGGTGGGACCTTGGGGACTGCAGGGTGACTGGGTCCGCACCCAAGCAGTGGCCGTGTCTCTCCACTGATGCCAGCTGTTCACTGGCAGGTCCTGCCCTTCTTGGCCCTTGGCATTTACATGTTCCTCTTGGCTCATGCCTTCACTGAGACCAGCCAGCACGTTCCCTTCAAGGTGAGCACTGAGCCCTGCCCACTGTCTGCCTGGAATCCCTCCCGCTTTTCCCATGGCCCCTCTCATCACCTCCTCCCTCTGTCCCCACAGGAGCGGACGGGTGAGTGCCTGAAACGCACAGGTACCAGTGTGGCTCTCACCTCTGTCAGCAACATGATCGCTTTCTTCATGGCAGCGCTGGTGCCCATCCC
>NW_009710315.1:1019-4913 GCF_000703405.1 Apaloderma vittatum | reverse complement strand
CCAGACTGGCTGGGGTGAGGCTGACCCCCTAGGTCCCCCCACAAAGCAGAATAGACTCTACTCGTCTCCCTCAGCGTCTTCTCCTCCTTCATTCTCTTATCCTTCCGTCTCTCCCCATAGCCCTTGCTCCTCACGGGTCATCCAGATCCAACCCCAGGAGCTTGCCGACGCCAACGACAACCACACCTGCCACCCATCCCCTTATGGGCACCCCAGCATGGCCACCAGCACCCAGATCACCACCACCGTGCAAGCCTTCACCCGATGTGACCCCTCGGGCCACCATGTCGTCACCGTCCTGCCACCCACCTCCCAGGTGTGCACCTCGCCCACCGTCCTCCTGCCCCCCACTGACCCCCTGGGCTCGCAGGTCTTCAACCCATCCAGCTCCACCCGGGACCTGCTGGCCCAGCTGGACGAGGCCAAAGGTGGGCGGCAGTGTGTCCCCCTGCCCTTCTGCCGCTGGAGCCTCGCTGACTTCGCCCGGGAGAAGTATGCCCCGCTCCTCCTGCGGACCCGCACCAAGGTGAGGTGGGGATGGCTCCAGTCGGTGCCACCCGAGGCGGGTGGGTGGCACGGGACCCTGCCTGACCACCTCTCTGCTGTCCCTGCAGGCGGTGGTGGTGGTGCTGTTCCTGGCGCTGCTGGGACTGAGCCTGTACGGCACCACCATGGTGCATGATGGGCTCTACCTGACGGACATCGTGCCACGGGACACCAAGGCTCATGCCTTCATCTCAGCCCAGTTCAAGTACTTCTCCTTCTACAACATGTTCATTGTCACCAAGGGCGGCTTCCACTACCCAGGTGCCCAAGCCGCCCTGCTCAGCCTGCACCAGGCCTTCAGCACCGTCAAATATGTGGTGCGGGAGGGCAACCATGACCTGCCCAAGATGTGGCTCCATTACTTCCAGGACTGGCTGCGAGGTGAGGGACATCCCTTTTCTCCGTGACCTCCCCTCTCCAAGGACCATCTTCCCAGCCCACAGCCTCATCCGCTGGCTTGGGAATGCCCTCCCTGGTGTGTGGCACCCTGGGGAGGGTGGTCCTGTGGTGTCCCCAAGGTGCCCAGCAATGCCAAGCTTAACCCTAGGCTTTCTGCATGCCCATCCTGCTGGCACCATGCTCCCCGAGGCACACGAGATGCTGTGCAGAGTGGTGTGCCCCAAAGGATGCTCACCCCCTGTGCTGCGTCCCCAGGGCTCCAGGCCACCTTCGACAGGGACTGGCAAGCTGGGCGCATCACCCTACCGCAACGGCTCCGAGGACGGGGCACTGGCCTACAAGCTCCTGATCCAGACTGGCAACAAGAAGGAGCCCTTCAACTTCAATCAGGTATGTGGGGACAGGGCTGGGTCATCTGGGCTGGAGATGATGCTGTGACCCCTGCCCAGCTCATGCCCACTTCTGCTCTCTCCCTGTAGCTGACCACGCGGCGGCTGGTGGACGAGAACGGCATCATCCCCCCTGACACCTTCTACATCTGCCTGACAGTGTGGGCCAGCAACGACCCCCTGGGCTTTGCCGCCTCCCAGGCCAACTTTTACCCGCCGCCGCCCGAGTGGATCCATGACAAGTATGACACCACGGGCGAGAACCTGCGAAGTGAGTGAGCGCGGTGGGCTCTCCCTACAGCCCCCCCGGCATCTTCTTGCCATGAAGCCCGCTCCCTGCACCTTTTCTGCCCCGCAAACTACCCCTGGTAGAGAACCTGCTTCCCCGTGTCCCACTCTTATCCCCCTGCACCCCACACCCTGAGCACCCCACTGCACGCTCCCTGTGCCCTTAGCAGGCAGCAAACCCCACCTGCTCCAGCCCATGAGCATCCCACCACAAAGCCCCTCCTCTCCGTTCCCCCTCTGCTCCGCAAGCATTCCCCTGCTCTCCATGACCCTCTACTCAAGCATCCTACAGGCAGAGAAACTCCTTCCTCTTTGCCCCAGTCTGCTCCCCGCACACTCCCCAGCACCGTGGTACCCGTCCGGGCATCGGGTTGGTGTGGCGGGAGTGTCCCCATGCTGCCCGTAAGCCCATACTGCCCATGCTCTCCTCCTCAGTCCCGGCAGCCCAGCCGCTGGAGTTCGCCCAGTTCCCTTTCTATCTGAGTGGTCTGCGTCGCACGGCCGACTTCGTGGAGGCGATCGAGAGTGTGCGAGCCATTTGCCGAGAGGCGGCCCAGCGCCACGGGGTGCTGAGCTACCCCAGCGGCTACCCCTTCCTCTTCTGGGAGCAGTACATCGGCCTGCGACACTGGTTCCTGCTGGCCATCAGCATCCTGCTGGCCTGCACATTCCTTGTCTGCGCCCTGCTGCTGCTCAACCCCTGGACGGCCGGCATCATCGTGAGTATTCACCCCAATGCATGGGGATGGGGAGAGTGACCAGCCGTGCTGCCCTCCTGATGAGTGGGGACAGGGACATCCAGCCTTGCTCCCATCCTGCTGGGTGGCCCTGGGTACCTGAGTTGTGGGGATGGGGTGGTGGGGTAGAAGGGACACCCATATGGAGGTGGCAGAGGGTGAGGGACACCTGTATGGGACAATCAGGGACGGCACTTAGGAAGGGAACATGTGGAGGGGACAGGGATCTGGAGACATCCATGCAGAATAAGGTAAAGGGAACACCCCTGTGGAGGTGGCAATGAGTGGGGGACCCATATGGAAGAATCGGGGACACGCCTTGTGAAGGGAACATGTGTACTGGGCAGGGGTTTGGGGACATCTGTGCAGAGGAGTGAGGGTCACCCTCAACAGATGGGACAGAGGGACACCCAACTTAAAGGGAAACGGGGCAATGGGGTTGAGGCTGCCCTATATGGAGGAGTAGGGTGGGACATGCCAGGTGGAGGGGCAGAGGGGACAGCCAGTCAGAGCTATCCCTTACTGACCCCACCATCATCCTAGGTCTCCATCCTGGCCATGATGGCAGTGGAGCTGTTTGGCATCATGGGACTGATGGGCATCAAGCTGAGCGCCATCCCCGTGGTCATCCTCATTGCATCGGTGGGCATCGGTGTGGAGTTCACTGTCCATGTGGCCCTGGTAAGCACAGGCAGACCGCTTCCTAGCTTGTGGGGCACCCCAGTTCCCACTCCCTGCCACCCTCACCACCTCAGCCACATGCTGATGGGTGGCCAAGCCATGGGTGGCAAATAGGGACAAACCCTGCATGACATCCCTATTCCATGCAGGGCTTCCTGACAGCTGCAGGGAGCAGGAACGTGCGTTCAGCCGCAGCATTGGAGCACACCTTTGCTCCTGTGATGGACGGTGCTGTCTCCACCCTCCTGGGTGTCCTCATGTTGGCCAGTTCTGAATTTGACTTCATCATGAGGTGAGCGCTGGAGAAAGGTGAACCAGATGCGTTATGCCCACCCAAAAGCTTTGTTATCGGGGGCTGGCGAGCATGGCAGCCCTCTTGGTTGGTGGTGGTGGGGATGTGGGGCAGCTGGACTTGTCTTGCTGGGGCATCCATCCAATCTTGCATGTCAGGAGCTGGGGGTGTGTGGTGTGGGTGGCTGCATTTGGGGTGGGACAGGGTTCATGATGGCTCTACCACTCCTTCTGCCTGCACCCCCCTCCAGGTACTTCTTTGCGGTGCTCACCATCCTGACACTGCTGGGGCTGTTCAACGGGCTGGTGCTGCTGCCAGTCCTACTCTCCGTCATTGGGCCACCTCCTGAGGTACAAGGCTACCATCCCACCTCTTCCTCTCTCCCCAACCTTGTACCCACCTCTCTTCATCCTCCTGTGCCCTTCACCCTGTCCCCTCTTCACCCTATGCCCATCCTTGCCTTGTTCAGTCCCAACCTCACCTTGTACCCACTTACCCTCTACCACCCCTGCTTTACCCCATCCTTTCTGTGCCCCATATCCAACTTGCCCCTTACGGCTTG
>NW_009710315.1:368-763 GCF_000703405.1 Apaloderma vittatum | reverse complement strand
GGCCCGCCACATTCCCCGACCCCTCGGACACGGAGCGCTATGTGGAGGGTGTGGGGCCGGGCAGCCCTCGGGGACCCTTCATCGTGCCCTCCACCCCAGCACACATCCTCCTGGAGGCTGGCAAGGACCCCAGCTTCCCTCGCATCACTGTGAGTGTCTCTGCCTACAATGATATTGCCGGTGTGCTGGCATCCCCTGGGAGATGGGACCTGGGAGATGGGACCTGGAAGATGGTCATGGATAGAGCCAGAGAGTGGGGGGGTTTGTTGGTCCCCTGTGCTGCTGGTGGAGTTGCTCAGCATAGCTGAGGGCCCTCAAGCTCCATGTCCTCCTGCCTCCAGGTGCTGAAGCCCTACAAGGACAACCCAGAGGTCCAGGGGAAGAAGGAGGCTCCT
>NW_009710315.1:0-215 GCF_000703405.1 Apaloderma vittatum | reverse complement strand
CCAGCCCCCGCCTCAGGGACGGTGGCCCTGCACCCTACGTTACCTGGCTCCTATCCCAGCTTTGGCCCTGAGGGCTTTGCCTGTGAGCGGGACAGCTTGGAGGAGCCTGGCATGCCCAGCGCCGGTGGCACCACTGCACCCGACACCTTCGAGATGCAGAGCATGGGACGCCACGGGGCAGGCGTGCGACACTAGGTGAGCTCAGGGGCACTGAC
>NW_009710314.1:0-353 GCF_000703405.1 Apaloderma vittatum | reverse complement strand
AGGGACGGCACGGAGCTGGCGTCGCAGAGAGATCTGGCTCTGGTGTCACTCGCCCTCTGCACCTGCGCAGACACGTGTCTGGTGGGGACAGCCACAGCCTGGGAGGGGACAAGGACTTGGTGTCCTGGGGATGAGGACTGGTTGTCCTGGTGCCAGTCCTGCCTGGGCTGTCCCAGGGACTGCTGGCTGCCAGGCTCTGTCTCCGCCCCACTGTCCCCTGACGTCCCTCTGTCCCAGGCTCCCTCTGGCCTGATGTCCCCATGGTGTGTGCTTGCAGTCCCTTCTGAGCTTCTGCCGGGGTTTTGGGGTCTCTGTAGGTGCTGCTGTGGCAGGGGGAACCTAATGCCGTCCTT
>NW_009710313.1:634-1522 GCF_000703405.1 Apaloderma vittatum | reverse complement strand
CTGGTGCTGTGGAAAGCTCCCTCTGAGGGTCAGCATCCTTTTGCAGCAGCTGGTGGAGCAGACCAAGGAAGATGCATCGATCGTGTGGCTCTGTGAGAGAGCAGCAAGCGAGGAGCCAAGTAAGTCCGTGAGACTGAAGTGGAGGAAAGAGAACAGCACTATCGGCCAAGCGACCTCCCTGTCATGGGTGCAATCATGCAAGAGCATCATGGGCAACTTTGGGGTGCCCTAGTGGGCTTTGCGCTGGGAGATACCCCTGTAAGCAGGGCTTCTGTCTTTTGCGGCCTTTTGCTGCCTTGCTCCTTTGGCTGCCTGGAGAGAGCGGCAACCCTGTAAGGAGGGTGAGAGCCAGCACCTCCGCACCCGAGGGGGAAATGGAGCTCTCTGGACCCCGCGGCCACCCTGTTAAGCAGGGGAGGGCCCTTTCCCTGGCCCCGGCAGCTTCCTGGCTGGTCTGACCAGCGTGACCCTGGAGTCAGGGCGTGTCACAGCATTTGCCCCTGGCCACATGTGAAGCCCCTTAGTGTGCTGAGACTCCTCTGGCCGCCATGCAGACCCGGGACCCCATGCCTATGCCGTAAGCCAGTGAGGGCCGATTCCTCGTCACCAACTCCTGCCCCGCTGGCTTGTGGCCTGGTCAGTATGACAGCTCCGGGACTGTCACGAGCTGTGGAGCCCTCTGTCCCTTTGTGTCCAGCCGTGTCCCCAGGAACGAGCCCTCTCTAGCCCTTTAGTGGGCGCAGGTTGAGGAAGTGCTGTACCGGTTCTTTGGCAATTCTTTTGACTGTGCCGACCTCCCCACAGCTGTGGTGGAGGTCCCTCCGAGGACTCCTGAAGAGAAGAAGTGGTGGTGTGCTGCAGCCAGGCTGGCCAGCCGGTAACTTGGGT
>NW_009710313.1:0-498 GCF_000703405.1 Apaloderma vittatum | reverse complement strand
TTGGGGCGTGCCGAGCTGAGGAGGACTTCCCTGTAAGTAGGGCTGTGTGTGTGCTCGGCGGGAGGTTGGAGGGACCCCCTGTAAACAGGGGTGTGTCTCTGGCCCCGGCCTTTCAGAGGTGTGGGGCCGGGCGTGTGCCCTCCCTGTGCTGGGGACTGGGCCTGGGCACCCCAGCCTTAGGCCGAGAAGGTCCGCTGCCTGGCTGCTGAGTCTCGTTCCTGTTGGTGCCGGGGAAGTCTGAGGCTCCCTGGGTGTCGACACGCCTGTAATCAGGGTCCAGGTCTGAGAGCCTTTGTGCTCCTTTGGCAGCCTGTGTGGGGTGAGCACTCCATTAGCAGGGTGCGGGTCAAGACGCCCCTGAATCAGCGGAGAGAAGGAGCCTCCGTGGGTCTTTGGGACCAGGACTGCCCTGTAAGTCAGAGTCTGGCTGGTGCCCTGGAGTCCCAGGCACTTTGCATTCTGGGCAGCGGCTTGATCCTCTTTAGCCACTGCTTTGCT
>NW_009710312.1:0-234 GCF_000703405.1 Apaloderma vittatum | reverse complement strand
TGATGGCACAGCCAGCCCTCTCACCGCCCCTTCACTGCCTGCTGGGCAGGATTGCACCCTCTGCCACGGCAGCACCACGTCCCCAAGGGGACAAATTGTGTGGGAGACGGATCTGGTGGCCACAGGCTCCTGGGACACTGGAAGAGGAAGCGACACTGGTGCCAACATCACCATTGGAGAGGCTGAGGGATGCTGAGCTACATCATTTATTAGGGGGGGAAGCCGCAGTGGGAG
>NW_009710311.1:0-8190 GCF_000703405.1 Apaloderma vittatum | reverse complement strand
AGTGAGCCGAACTGAGCCGAGCCTGGTCGAGCCGAACTGGGCCGTGCCGAGCTGAGCCGGACCGGGCCCGACTGAGCTGGGGGGAACTGAGCTGAGCCGAGTCGAGCCAAACCGAGCCGAGCTGAACTGAGCCGGACTGAGCTGTGCAGGACCAAACTGAGACGAGCTGAGCCAAGCCGAGTCGAGCTGATCTGAGCTGGGCCAAACTGAGTTGAGCCGAGTCAAGACGAACTGAGCCGAGCCAAGCCAAGCCCAGCTGAGCCGAGCTGAACTGAGCTGAGCCGAGCCAGGCCAGGCCAAACTGAGATGGGTTGAACCGAGCCGAGCCAAGCCAGGCTGAACTGAGCTGAACTAAGACAAGCCGAGCCAGGCCGAACTGAGCTGAGCTGAGCCAAGCTGAGTCTGACCGAGGCGAGCTGAGCCTGAGCAAGCTGAGCGGAGGCAAAGCAAGCCAAGCTGGGCCAAGCCTAAGTGAGCTGAGCCTAACCAAGCCACGTCAAGCTTAGCTGAGCCAAATCGAGTCTAACTGAGCCAAGCAGAGTCATGCCAAGCTGAGCCAAGCTTAACTGAGCTGAGCTGAGCCAAGCCAAGTTAAGCCCAAGCAAGCCAAGCTGAGCTGACCCAAAGCAGCTGAGCTGAGCCAAACCTAAGGGAGCCAAGCAGAGCCTAAACGAGCTGAGCCAAGCCAAGCTGAGCCAGACCAAACCTAACTGAGCTGAGCTGAGCCAAGCCTAATTGAGCTGAGCTGAGCCAAACCCAACTGAGCTGAGCTGAGCCTAACCAAGCTGAGCTGAACCGAGCCTAACCAAGCCAAGCTCAGGCAGCCTGAGATGGAGAAAGTGGGGCTCAAACTCATGAGCATGCTCATGCCCTGTCACCCCCGGTGGTGGCTGTGGAGGGAGCAGCAGAGGTGGAGCAAGGAGCTCAAGGGACATGAAGTCACCACAGGGCCTTTGGGATGGGAAGGGACCTCCAGAGGTCACCTGGGCCAACCCTCTCACTCAAGCAAGGCTGCCCAGAACTGGTTGCCCAGGATTGTGTCCAGGTGGTTTTTGAAGATCTCGAAGGATGGAGATCTCTCTCAAGGGTGAAGATTCCACCTTCAAAGTAGTAAAGACAGGACCAGAGGACCAGGCAGGACCAGAGGCTGACTGAGCACTGGCACAGGTTGCTCAGGAAGGAGGTAGAGTCTTCATCCTTGGTGATCTTCAAAAGCCATCTGGACATGGTCATGGGCAACCAGCTCTAGGAGGCCCTGCTTGAGCATGGGAGGTTGGACCAGATGACCTCCTGAGAACCCTTCCCACTCAGACACCCTGTGATTCTGACCCGAGGAGCAGCACAACCCAGCAGAGAGGCCAGGAAGGGCTCTGCGCAGTGGTGAGCTGTGATTGCTGAAGCTCGTGGGTTCCAGCTGTAGCTCATATGACAGTGGTGCCACATAAAAACATTCCTGGTCCTGGGAGCTTCTTTTATGCTGATGCCAAGCTGACCCTGGTGGAGGTTTAGCCATAAAAACAACACCAAAACCTTTGCTCTCCAGAAAAGAGGGATTTGCACCCAAATGGCCTTTCAGGGGTGGTCTCTGAGCCCTTGAACTATGCCTGGAAAATGCCTGAACCAAAGCGTGCAAACCCACGGTGATGAGTTCAGCTGTAAAGTCACCACAATCCCATGACCGGGTTAATTTATGCGTGCAGAGTGCCTGTTTCCCCCTCTTCCACCTCCGTGTCAGCTTGTTGATGCGGGTTTTGCTTCCCCAGCCTCTCAGGCACTGCTCTTTTTTTTTTGGATGGCTTTACAAGGGAAACAGAAGGACCGCTTGTTCTGCAGGGAGAGGATCTCAGGAGAGGCAGCCCAGGAACAGGACTTTCCAGCTCCGATAAGATCACTCCAGCCTGGGTGAAGTATCGGCACATCCCAGCAGCCATCTGCCAGCACGTGGGAGAGCCAGTGCTACTAAGGTGAAGAAGGGAAACCTCCACCAGGGTGAAGAAAGTGGGTAGGGCACCTCATTTTTCTCTGTCAACTCGCTCAGGGATGTGGATGGGATACGATCAGCAGCTCTTGACCCCATCGGTGACATCTTGCACTCATTTTCCACTCCTCTATGACATCTCCTCCTGTAAAACACATAATATCACTTTGTCACCCTCCTCCGTTCCTTAAATTGGGAGGTGATTCTCCACCTCTACTCCACTCTGGTGAAACCCCACCTGCAGTTTTGTGTCCAGCTCTGGGGCCCTCAGAATAACCCCCAACACCCTCCCAGAGGAGGCCACAAAGATGCTCAGCGGGTTGGAGAACCTCCTTGTGAGGACCGGCTGAGAGAGTTGGGGTTGTTCAGCCTGGAGAAGAGAAGACTCCAGAGAAACCTTATTGTGGCCTTCTAGTACAGTACAGTCCAGTTTGACGAAGAGGAGGCTGAGGGGGGATCTCATCATGCTCTACAATTACTTGAAAGGACATTGTAGACAGGTTGGTGCTGGTCTCTTCTCACAGGTAATTAGGGACAGAACCAGGGGGAATGGTTGCAAGTTGCAACAGGGCAAGTTTAGGCTGGACATTAGGAAGAAATTCTTCATGGAAAGAGTCGTCAGACCCTGGAACAGACTGCCTGGGGAGGGGGTTGAGTCGCCATCCCTGGATGTGTTCAAGTGTCGCTTAGATGTGGTGTTGGGTGATATGGTTTAGGGGTGAACTTGTAGTGTAGGGTTAATGGTTGGACTCGATGATCCCAAGGGTCTTTTCCAACCTGAATTGTTCCGTGATTTTGTGATTCTACCTGAAGGGGGCTACAGGAAAGCTGGGGAGGGGCTCTTGATCAAGGAGTGTAGTGATAAGGCAAGGGGGTAATGTTTTTAAACTGAAAGAGAGTAGGTTTAGATGAGATATTAGGAAGAACTTCTTCACTGTGAGGGTGGTGACACTGGCACAGGTTACCCAGGGGAGTTGTGGATGCCCCCTCTCTGGAAGTGGTCCAGGCCAGGGTGGGCCGGGGTTTTTTGGTGGAAAGTGTCCCTGCCTACATCAGGGGAGTGGGAACTAGATGCTCTTTAAGGTCCCTTCCAACCCAAACCATTCTGATCCAATGAGGTCTCCAGGGATGCTCCGTGGCTCTGAAACAGAGGCCTTTCCTCTACCACCCATCTTTTGATCTTTGCTCCCTTGGGAGAAGTGGGAACACTCAGCTTGATGCTAGTGGTGGTCACAGCAAGGCTGAAGACAGGGTGGGAAGAAAAATAGAAAGCAGGAAAAGGGGATGGTGGGGGGAAATCCCTGCTGCAACACGCACAGTGCAACATCACTGGGTCACCTGCCCCTCTTTTCTGCTCCAATGAAATTTTTTTTGTTCATTTCTGTTCATGGCATGCCCCAGGTGTACCTTGAGAGAGGTGAAAGGCAGCTCTGTGCAGGGATAACTGCTCCCCTGAGCGGGTGCTGACAGCTTGTTTTGCTCACCAAGCTTGGTGCATGCTGCACAGGGAGACCTTTTTGATGGCTGACTCCATGACCTTCTCTCAGGTGACCCGTACCTGCCAAGCCATGCGCTGTAGTTCAGCTCAGACTCATTCCGTCGCACTGCAGTCCCTGTTACTCCCTATGTTTGACATATTACACCTTTAAACGAACCACCCACTTCCCTTCCAGGCAAAACCCAGGTGTGGTTTGTTTGCCCAGGAGATTGCTCCCAGCAGGCAGGTAAGACTGGGTTGTACCAAGCTGTGCTCTCCCTGCCCTTAACAGTCATCTGGTGTGATCCAGGCAGGCTTTGTGCACTCAAACCTATCTACACACCTTAATTCCCCACCCTAATATACATCATAGAATCATAGAATCATAGAATGTGTTGGGCTGGAAGAGATATTTAAAGGTCACCTAGTCCAACTCCCCTGCAGTGAGCAGAGACATGTTCAACTAGAAGAAGTTACTCAGAGCCCCATCAAGCCTGACCTTGAATGTCTCCAGGGATGGGGCTTCCACCACCTCCCTAGGCAACCTGTGACAGTGTTTCACCACCCTCACTTCAAAAAATTTCTTCCTTATATCTAGTCCAAATCTACTCAATTTTAGTTTAAAACCATTAAAACCATTTAAACCATTTAATTTTAGTTTAAAACCATTTAAAATCATGTCTTATCACACCAGGTCCTGCTAAAATGATTGTCCCCATCTTTCTTATCAGCCCCCCTTAAGTGCTGGAAGGCTGCAATGAGGTCTCCCTGGAGCCTTCTCTTCTCCAGGCTGAACAGCCCCAGCTCTCTCAGCCTGTCCTCACAGTTGAAGTGTTCCCCCCCCAAAAAAAGGAGGAGCTTGTTTTGGGGCCACTCCTTAAGATGAATTCAAACACTGTTCTGCTCAGAAAGAACGTAGCAGCTTTGCATCAAAGGCAGGTTTGTATTCAAACACCGAACAGGGTACAGAAAGCTTGATAAGTTGCCTTTCTCTGTATTTACTTGTAATAAATAATTTTGACCTGTTGTTATTGTAACTGGCTAAAAGAGGCTTTTTCTGCACCAGGCATTGGTGTCTATTGAACTTCTTCCCACAGGATAAGGATTGATGCTCATAGTTTGGCAAGTTTTAGAAAAGATTGCGGAGATGTGTAATGCTAAAGATGGAAAAAAAAAAGAAAAAGACAGTTTCGGAGAGGATGTAAAGCTTCTTGATTCAGAACAAAGTCTCCAGCTAACAGGTCTCAGGAGGGAGATTTTTTCATGATCCATAAGTTTTATGCAGGGGGTTCTTATATCTTCCTCTGTAATCATAGAATCATTAAAGTTGGAAAAGACCTCTGAGATCATCAAGTCCAACCGTCTACCCAACACTGCCATGACCACTAAACCATGTCCTAAAGTGCCACATCTACACATTTTTTGAACACTTCCATGGATGGCGACTCCACCACTTCCCTGAGCAGCCTGTTCCAATGCTTCACCATTTTTTCAGTATAATTTTTCCTAATATCTAACCTAAACCTCCCCTGGTGCAACTTGAGGCCATTTCCTCTTATCCTATCCGTAGTAACTTGGGAAAAGAGACCAACACCCACCCCTCACTCTGGTGAGAAGAGACCAACACCCGTAATACACGCTGGCGAGCTTTCAGGGTGCTGGCTTACATGAACCCTTTGCAATTGTTCTGAATCCCACTTGGATGCTTTCTTTAACAATTCAGAAAAAAAACCCCCTGCCCTAAAAGCCCTGGATTGCCAAGTCCCTTCCCTGCAGTCAGAAGGCAGCGCTTGATACAGTTAATTTCACCACCTTCAGCTGCTTCCCCCGCCATGTTGCACAAGGAGTGTGTGGCAATTTGGGGTCAGGACTTTCCTGCTTCTTTGTGGTTTGAGCGAAGCAGAGTCCTTCTCGACAGGCGGGTGATGATCACCCATGTGGCTGACACGAATTGCTTCCCGTCTTCCAAAGGTGGGCATCGCTTGCTGAAGCGAGCGTTGGATCCTGCCCCGCGGCTGAAAGCAGATCCTGGTGGTGCCGACAAGGAGGTGATGGTACAGAAGAGTGATTTCCAGGCTTGCGGGTGGAGAAAAAGAAGGAAAAATAAAAATAAAAAAAGAACCAGCTGTCACTGTCTATAGTAACGGCCAGCACTCAGGAGAGCAGATGAGCGGACCGAAATAGCAACCCCAAACCTCGGGTGAGCTATATCTGGGCCCTTCGGACTTCCCTGGAAATGCGGTGGGGTTGCCACATTGTGCCGACACATTCCTGGCGCCGTTCCCCAGAGCTTTGTTGATTCAGCCACTCCTCCGGTTTCGTTTACTGGCGGAATTAATTTTTCATTGTACCTGGACGCACGGCTTGTGTGGGTTTGTTTCGGTTTTGGTTTTTTTTTTTATTAATTGCTGTATTTTTCTTCTTCTGCGCAGTAGGAGAAGAGAATGAATGACCTGTGGGATGTGGGGTAGCTGTGCATAGAAGCAGGATTCTGACAAAATTTTTCTCACCCATCGTCATGTTCAGACTGTGCTAATGGCATCTGGGAGGAAATTCAGACCCGTATGTGCTGGGCTCCTTCTCTGGGAAGCAAGAAGGTGGCTACGATCCATCCCGACGTGCTGAAGGTCAGGGGCGTAACTTCTTACCCACTTTACTTTGCTCTCCTGCTGACATACCAGCAGCTCGCCGTGCATTTAAGGAAAGAAATTCCAGTCATACGCACTCTTACCTGTTTTCCGTGTTTTTCTTCTCTGCAACTAGGAAAAAGGAAAAAAAATAAAAGGGCTAGATCCGTTTAAAGATTTACCAGGATGCATGGGAATAGCAAATATTTCAAGAAAAATGACGTCGGAAATGCCTGAGCTGGGTGCAGATGTGATGGGGTAAAACTCTCCAGCCTACGTTAGGGAAAAGGTCACATTAGAAGATTAAGAAGGATTCCTTCAGCATTAAATTAAATGTTTTCCGCACGTGGTCCTGAAGTGGTGAGAGTCAGGAAAAGTCTCCTTTTGCGAGAGCGAATTCCCTGTTTGGACCCCAGCAAGGACAAAACCCCTTGTATCCCTTGAAAAACTTAAAATTTACACAGGTGAAAACATCTCATAGGTGGTCTCGCTTCTCCACATCATTTCAGTCGTAAAAAGTGTTGAGATTTTTCTCATTCAAACCATTTAATTCCGTGTCATTATCCTCCCATTTTATTACGAATGGAAATCTCAACTCCAATGCATTGCTTGATGATAAGGTTACACTCCATTAAATTTGGGGTACTCTCCCCCCATTTTTAGAGCTGTGAATGAGCCACAAGCCTTTCCTCTGCCCCCCACGGGTGACACATGGTTGCTCAGCCTACAGGAAAGCCAATAGATGGCAACTTGAAAATTGAGCTGTGGCTTGAAAATTGACTTTTAGGAAGAAAAACCCCCAGAATCTGGGAGGGATCGTGGGATACCCCTAAAGGGATCTCAGACACCGAGTGCGTGTGTGGATGCTGACACACAGAGGTGTGAGGAAGGGAGGGGAAAAATGCAGCTGGTGAACAGGCGGGGGGTTCTGGCCAGCACCCCTCCTCTGCAAGTCACCCACAGAAATTACTCCTGCACCCACCTGTGATTCTTATTTCTCTGCCAGCTCTGCAGCCCCAGCCTTCCATAGATTTTTCTGCGGATTTTTCAGCGGATGGGAGGTGCTAACTATCCCTGTGAGCCTGCTCTGACCGTGCAACCCTGGAGATCTTGGCCATCCTCCTAGGGAGTCCCAGAGGGCAGGGAAGGTTTCTGCCTTGCCTCCGTCATCCCAGCCTTCTCCATCGCTCTCCATCCTGCCTGGCCTGACCTGCTCCAATTAATTATTCAGGCAAGAGCCAGCAGTTGCTACAGGATGCTCTCATCAATAACAATGAGGAGCTATTTTTATCCCCAACTCTTGTTACCTGCAGTCAGGGTCCCTGCCAGTTCCCTTCTTGGGCATGAGGAGCCCCGCAGTGATTTACGACGTCTTAATTGGTTGGGATTCATCTTGACCACCTAAATGGAGGCGAGACCTACGTGCAATCTGGATAAATGTGTCTGAATCCCACCCTGGAACAGCTCTGTGCGTGGCCAGCTGTACCCACGGGTTGCTCTGCGTCCATATTTTACTTTTCCCACCCGTGGGTCATCTGCACTAAAGCACGCGGACCGTGCTCGTCGCTGGATTTAACGGTCTATCTGCTTCCGAGAGAGAAAAAATGTCACTGAGGTGAGATGGCGTGTTGGGTTCTGAGAAATTATATAGAATATGTTATATTTCCTATTCTGGTTGCAGAAAGCAGCTAGCAGGACAACCTGAAAGGTTAAAAAAAAAAAAAAAGGAGGGAAAAAGAGACAAAAAATAATTAAAAAGGAAGGAAAAGAGAAAAAAACCCCAGAGTACAAGGTCCTTCACTTCTGCCACACTGCAGGATTTAATACTCCTAGCTTTTTATTCTTTTTAAATTTTTTTTTAAACAGTTTAGATTAATATTTTTATAGAGAAATTTATTTTTTTCTTTTTAAAGGGGGGAGGTGGGCCTCCACTTCCCTGCAATTTCAGACATATGGCCCCCAAAAATCACCTTTTGTGTCGCGAACGCTGCGGGATCGGTCGTTTTTGTGCCTTCATCTCGCAAGTCCCGGAGTCGCACCTGGTCACTTTATTCCGGTAAAACGGAATAGAGAGAAATAATAATATGGTGAAAACACCCGGAAACGGG
>NW_009710310.1:12199-19194 GCF_000703405.1 Apaloderma vittatum | reverse complement strand
CCCGCACCACGTCGCTCCCTTCCAGGGCTCAAGGTCACTGCCTCACCGTAGGGGAGACCAAACGTAGGGTGTCCCAGCGAAACAACACTGCGTTTCATCGCTCAGAGGGTTTGAGGAGAAGAGCCAGTTCAGATATAAGTTGGTAAAGGGTCACTTCACAATACAGCCCTTTCAAATTGCAGTTCAGACCCGGAATTAATTATCCTTTCCCTGTCTGGGGTTTTCTTTTCTTCTTTGCTCCACATTAACTGCAGCCGAAATTATTTTAAAGCAATGATCTTGAACATGGTGTCCTTCAGCCGGCCCTGAAAATCCATTTTCTATGGAAAGCCTCCTTTCTTTTCCAAGATTTCTGTGAGTGTATAAAGCTCATCAAGGCTCTGGTTCTCTAGGGGTATCAGATGCTCAAGTAATACCCAGGTGTCTGCCCGCTGGACCAGCTCCAAGACACTTTATTAGCACGAGTAGGCCAACCTGAAAGCAGTTTAACTCCTTCAGCTTAGCGGGACCCAGCGCGCGTGCTCTGCAGCGGCAGCAGGACACTCGGCACGTGTGCACAGCCACGAACGCAAACTCCGAGTCATCACGTTGTGAGACACAAACAGAACATCAAGGGCAAGAGGCGCCGGCTGAGACACGCCGCTCAGCCCAGAGACACTTTGTGCATGCCATGATACCGCGCAGCAAGCACCTGAAAGGCCAGAACTGCTCAGACGCTCACGTACGCTGTTGGAAACGCCACTTTTAGCCCTTCCCGTGTTCACTCTGGGTACGGCAGAGAAACGGGGTGGCTCTCGCACATGAAGCCACCACGGCTGCATTTTGGGGAGGGCCTTACCCCCTTGAGCAGCTCTCAGCTGGCTGCTAGGAGGACGGTTCAGTTACGGCTGTCAGGGCAAGGAGCAGCTCTCGGGGCTGCACTTCTGGCTCCCAGTGCCGGACTGGTGGGATTACCAGGCTGCAGGTTCCGAAGTCAACACGTGGCAGGCTGCCACGATGCTGTGCCACATGACGACACTCCACAAGGTGGGCGAGTCACTTGCTCAGAGAATGTTCACTCCCTATTTCACTCTCCTATTCTGCACGGGGTTCCAGAGGGAGGCAGAAAGCATCCTATTTTCAACATAGTACGGAGGGGACGGTGCCAACACCAACCTGTCTCTGCAGAGATCCAGTGACAGTCGATTCGGACTTGACCTGAGGCTGGAAAACCTGCCTCTCTCCTTGCACCTAAGGCAACGCTGTTCTTGTGCTTCCTCTCGTGGAAAGCTTTTCCATCTCCAGCTCGTGCCAGGGCTCGCCGTGGCACAGCACGAGGTTCGTGCACAGCGGGCCGGCAGGTGTAACCACAGTGCCAAGATTTCTTTCCCTTGCCCTTCTCCACCCAAACAATCTGCTAGAGGGGGTCCAGGAAAAATCGCTTTGGACAGGACTTTCAGAAGCGTTTCACAAAAGCTCAATGCTGCAACTTGAAGATAAATGGGACTTGATGACGGACCTCAGCCCGCAGCCAAACCAGTGCCAAGAGCTCTGAAAATCGCTCCCCACAAGCTCAGCAGCTGTCAGAAGCGGCAAGGATCCTGATGCCAGAACGAGGCACCAGGGACCCGTTAGCGGGCGGGGAACACACGTCTGACCCGAGAGCAGGCCAACACCCCCAGGACCTCAGGATCACCAAACACTGACCCATCCTGTTCAGAATATTTGGAGAATAAGAACAATATCTAAAGAAGCCAACAGCGTAGTGAAACAATGCATTCCGGGGGCTCGCAGTGCTCTGCAGGTACCCAGGATGCCCCTCGAGATACCTCAAACAAGCCCCACACACCCACAGCGTCCTGTTCAACAAGCCTCCCCATTTTGCAACTTCTGAACAAACCTGCTGCAGGCTCAAGCCAGAGGCTTAAGTGCCCTGCGGCCTGAGAGAACGAGGGCAGGTGCTCATTTATTCGGAATGCTGACAACGATGTGCACCTCCCACCGAATGCTGCTTTCCTTCTGCTTCGGTCAGGGCTGTGCTCCCGAATGTCACTGCCTACAGCCTGTTTCTTAAGAGGCTGGGGCAGAGGCGCGCGGTCGCCACGCTCAGCTGCCTCTCTAGCTCACGCCAGCTCGAGCACCTTGCACGGCTCAGAACGCGGCAGAGATGTCCCTCAAGTCACAGGCTTCCCATTCGCTTCCCGTTCTGCCAAGTAAGCCGACACAACCCTCCCACATGCGTAATTCTCTTACAGCCGGAGAGCGGAATGTCTTCTGCGGGGTGTGACCCGCCATATGCTAACCCAAAAACCCCAGCAAGAGGCTCATCGTCTCCAACGCAGGAGCGCGCTCAGCCTGTACCCACGACCCTGAGCAGCCAAAAGGGAATGTAAGACCAGGGAGCTGCCCTGGTTGCAGGGATGAGCAGGGAAAACCGCTGGTAACTCTGCTTCTCCCAGCTTGCCACCTCACCGAGGTGGTCCTGCTGCTGCTGCTGCTCTCCCTATTTCTCAAGTTTCCGTGCACGACGATGACTCCACTTTGGCATTAGCTCTCATTATGCTCCCAACAGAAACACCACAAATAACGCTTTTGCCCCACTTGCTTTCCCATAGCCGTTTTTTTTCTCTATCATCTGATTTCTCACTATCATGGGTTGACTTAATGAAAGACAACTTGTCCCAGAGCATGGGACAACTCGCCCTAACACAGTGTGTGATACTGCCAGCATCTCTGGGCTCTTCTAAAGGCCACCTTCTCCACCAAATGCCCAAGGGAAGGACTGAGGTACCCCGATTTCCTTAGGAATAATCAAGGAGGACGGACCGCAGCGTCTCACACATGCTGAGTGGCAACCCACCTAAACACTGACCTCTTGGGAAGACTGGCTTCTTTGCCTCAAGAGAGACAACAGTTTCAGCATGTCTAGAGCTCTATCATTAGTGAAAAGCCATCTTGGTCATTTTGCTATCATCATGTGTCGAGTATTACCAGTCAAAAATGACAGAAGGATGCCAAGATCTGCGGCTGTTAGGGCTGGGGAAAAGGGAACGCGTGAGCAATGGATCAAGGTAAGTACCCGGGAAGCTCGGGTTAGATACCAACAAAGGCTTCTAGGGGATCCTGGAGGAACACACTGCGCCTTTTGTCACTCGTGGGGGTGCACAGCTTCACCCTACCAAGAGCTCACACGACCACTGAGACGCATCAGGGAAGAAACCATCGTGTCGTCACGGCTGGGAAGCGACCCAGTGACAGCCCCCCCATGCCACGAGAGTGCCACCAAGAGCCACAGAGCACGGCTCTGCCACCAACCTGCTGCTCCGGGCCTTCCCCTGCTCGGATGGAAACTGCTTGAGAAAACACGGGCAGAACCGTTGGCGGGATGCTATTTCCTTCCTCACACTGACAGCGGCAGGAGGGGACACCATGTGTCGGCGCCTCTTCAGGCAACCGCCCCGCTTGGATGCAAGGTGCGGCACGGGTCTTGGTGTTCCCCATTCGGGTACCACACAACAAGCCGTGACATCCAGTGCCCGAGAGCGCTGCTGCACTGCAGGGAGCTCGTGAGGTGCCTGTGTCGCCGCCAGCGAGTGGGGCACGGGCACCAAGGGGCTCTGCCGTGCTCAAAGCGACCCGGCGGGGCGAGGCGGGGCCGTGGCCCGGATCCATCCGAGCAAGACGAACGCAGCAGCAAAGCAACGCAGCATGTGAAGATGCTGTCAACACACACTTAAAATAAGAACTGTGAGCAGATGCCCCTGCCTTTCTAGGGACTACAGAACACTTCAGCTCCTTGCTTGAAGCTCCAGCAATGCGCTTCAGAACCTCAAGAAGCAGAAGGGACTGTCGGCCCCAGGGCAGAGAGGGTGCGCATTCGGGACGCTGTACCCTAGCTCTGAGGTTGGCTCTTCAGCGCCCTTGCCACAAAGCAGCAGAGCTCCAAGTGGGGTCTCTTGTTCTGCTGGAAAATGCCACCAACGACCCAGCGGTGCGGCACACAAAGGCACGTACCCGTCCGCTCCCAACAGCCAACAAACCTCGGGGACTAGTCCCTCTCCTCCCAAAATCACAGAACAGCAGCGCACGTCAGAGTATCTTTGCTGTGCCGCCGGAGCCCTCTGCAGAGAAAGTGTCCCTGTCACCCCCTTACCAGCAGCGACACGTGATCCCCGCCTGTGCTCAGTGCAGAGATCCCCTCTACACGGGAACCAGGAAGCCCCACGACAGCAAGGCACACCTAACCTGCTTCCCCTAAACGCTACCTGACGAGAGATCTCGCCATCAGAAGGTGCAGACATGGTGACAAGTGCTCCAGCAGGAGGAGAACGAGCTCGGGGACTGCTCCAGCAGCTCATTTCCAAACTATACAGACCGGTTATTAATTAAGACCCCCCCAAAATGCCACTGCGGCCGCCACGGCTCAGACCAACCACCTGCCTAGTGCCGCACCCATGACAGCAACACACGGCAGGAGCAGAACCCAAATACAAGACTGTGACAACCGTGACAGCCCATTTATTTTCCCCGCACATGCTCCCGGGCCACAATTAGCAGCTCAGGGATGCCCTGACCCAGAGACAGGAATTTTTATATCTCACCCTGAGATCGCATGCTCACAACGCCACCCTTTAACATGAAGTGTTTTCTTTGACTCCTGCACGCAGAATGGGACTATGCAAAACACCAACGCAAAAACCACAAGCCCTAGCCTTGAAAAAATAACTTGCCACTGAAAAAGCACAGCTGCTTCTGAACTGCAAGGTGTCTTACTTCAACGATCACAGTAAAGACCTAAAAATCTGAGCTACCCAGATACTTGAAATGCGAACAAATGTGAACCAAAAAGTACTGTTTAGTTTTAAAAATCCAAATTCACACTACTTACAAGCCCTGCTTGCAAAGTTTGAAAGCAAGGAGCAGATAGCATGGAGACTGTCCTAGGAGAAACTGAAGTTTCTTGCGAAACCACAGAGCAGTGAGGGGCAGAGATCGCTCAGGGGCAGCATGCAGCACCCCGGTCCCACAGCCCATCCTCAAACCCTCCTTCCCTCGCACAGCACCATTGTCTTCCCCCCCCTCTGCACAGAGCCCTGCCGGCCTCGCCAGCAACATGCTTGCTCCTATTTAAATGGCTTTTCCAAAGCATTTTCACTTTACAGTTAGAAACGCTGCAGAAGAGATTTCCCAGGATTTGTGCGAACTGTTTGCTGCATCCCCTGGCAACCCCGGCAGCTGGGGGTCACTGCCCCCACCGGGAAATACTTCCCAAGGCCAGACACAGTTTTTAAGGAGAACAGACCCAGTGGCCACCGCACATCGTAAATCCCAACAGAGCTCTCTATTTTTCCTGGCCGGCAAAAAACAGGTCAGAAAATGCAGTGTTTGGCTCTGGCCCCCGCACCACCACACGGGGCGCGGCAGCAAGCTGCCCCACGCTGCCCAGCTCGCTTTCTCCCGACTGCAGAAAAGCATCGCGGGGAGCTTCCCGCAGGTTCCTCTAAGCGAAGCTGTACGGTAATTCTCTGTGAAGCTGCACACATCTGGGCTGCAGAACTTCTCTCCAAGTAGCCACTAATGTTTCTGCATCTCTGACTAAATGAAACCAGCTGATGGAGTGGGCTTGGCTATTTCACATAATTTCCTCCAAACAGGCCATCTGATAACCACCACAAGTTCCCTGTTCTTAATTTTCTGGGGCGGTACCATTTGGCACAATGCTCATGTCCAGCCCAAGCTGTGTGAGTCACCTGAAAGATTCACTCATGTCTCCAGTTGCTCGACTTTGCTTTCAAAGGTCTAGAGGTGCTGAGGCTAAAGGCTCTCTTCACAAAGGGAAAAATGCCACTTTGGCTTCCTCTAATGTATAAAAATACTACCAAACCTGCATTCTCAAGCCATTTTCCTTTCTTTACATGTGAATTTCCTTTTTTTTTTTTTTTAAAAGAGTCGGGGAAATAGTAAAAAAAATCAAAATAGACAAACTTCCGTTATTACATATAACAGGGACACATCAGAAAAAACCAAGTACCTGAGAAAGCACACCCCCTTTGGCCTGCCCACTTACTAACGACGTGAGTCCCCGGGATCTGATTTCTTTATGAGAACCCAGCTCCGAGCTGCTCCTCCCATCGCTCTGGCCCGCTCAGCCCCTGCTCCTCACACGGTTTCATGCTGCCCAAGCGCTCCAGAGCGAGGGGAGGCCGGTACCGCAGCCAGAGGCAAAGGCTGGTGAGCGTGAGCTTTCCCGTGGCTGGCCTCCCGGACAGGCAGGCAGGACAGACGGAGCCCTGCGCGGCACCCCAGGCAGCTGGAAGGGGAGGGGGCAAGAGAAGCTCTCAAGCCTGCGTGCCAGCCGGCGGGCAAGGCAGTGTCGCTGCTAAGGCCCTGAGAGACAAGCTAAGGGCAAGGAACAGCACCTGCAGGGCTGTTCGAGGTCCCACCTAACAAAGCCGCCTCCACCTTCACCCCTGCAGAGATCGTGACGTCCTTCACCAGCGGCCAACGCGATGGTCACCTCCCTCACCCAGATGTGGCGTTTGGAGTGACCGGTGGGACCAGCCGACCACCTTCTCCTCCAGCCCTAAATGCATCCACAGGGTCAGCCTTGGCCAACAAAATGTTTGCAGGACTCCCCTTTCATTTGTATCTGTTTCCCATTACGGAGCTGCCTCAATCAGCAGCTGAAGTTTAAACAGGACTGGCTTCAAAGGTAAACATTTCTCACAGCTTTCTCATCAACTATATTAAATACAATCATAAAAAAGAGAATAAAAAGCCCCACAATATTTTGTGTGTTTGCTGAAGGATGACGTCCTCCTTGCCTTAAGTGTGTGCCAGATTACTCATAAACCTGGACCATATGCCACTGCAATTTACTGATGGGCCCAAGCTGTTTTGGTAGATACAAAATCCGGGGGGATTAGGGAGGCTCGATCCACGCTGAAAACAGAGCAACAGCGGTGGGGCAGCTGCTTGCTCTCTTTGCTCAGTCTCAATTTAGGTCAGTAGCCAAG
>NW_009710310.1:11025-11861 GCF_000703405.1 Apaloderma vittatum | reverse complement strand
CGCTGGCCAGAACAGAGCGGTCGCCCTCAGCCAGACCCTGGCTCCCAGCCGGAGGCGTGGGCTTCTTCCTCCAGAGGCTGCGAGCCGCAGGAAACAGCAAGCGATGGAAAAGATCTGCTGCTTCAGGAAAAGCCTAACAGTGAGCAGTAGGTAATCCAGCTGGAGCTAGAGACGGAACACTTCCTGACCAGATCACTGGAAACTCACTCCTCTCCACATGATCTTAAATTCCTCTTTCCTAAGTAAAATGACGAGCACCTCCCCCACCCCGAGAAAAGGCACTGCTGATCGTACGGGAATCACCAAGAGTACACAGAGTACGACGGGAAACGGAGACCAGGGAGGACAAGTCCCAAAACCCAACACTGCTCCACACAGAGAAGAAGCGCTCGAGATCCACAGCTGCTGAGGATGACATACACAGCCCACACCATGTCAGCCTTCTTCTCGGAATGCTCCTGCACTCGCTGTAGTTTGGGATTGTAACTGCTCGCGATCAACATGGCTCAACAGATGTTTGCAGCTGTCTGAGCTAGCAGACTGCTTCACCCAACGCAGCGGCTCTGTCCCCTAGCAAGGATGAGCTGCCCCCAAACACGTCCCTGCTTGGCAGAACTAAGTGGAGTTAGAGACCAGCCACCGCTACCTTTCAGTCAGAGCTGGTGAGTTTAACCTCGCAGGCCTTGCTGTGACACCTGGACACATCACAAGGCTCCCGAGGGAGCTGTGACAGTCGGACAGCACGAGCTGGCTTACGAAACCTGAGCCCCGCATACTTGTGAAGGTCCGGCCGAAGTGCTTGGCTGCTGCCTCTCGCTCAGCCCCCGCGCCCACCC
>NW_009710310.1:9546-10894 GCF_000703405.1 Apaloderma vittatum | reverse complement strand
GTACTTCTCCTCCTCTCGCCAGGACACGGGGCCCCCCTACCCCACGGCCCATCCGCTCTGGCCCTAAATCCGCACTGCTCTCACAACCCTGCTCTGCCACGCCAGCAGAGCCCACAGCGCTGGCAACGTGAGCCCTGACGTCCCGCAGCGGGGGGCCAGAAGGCGAGGACCCTTGCATCTGCCGGCGAGGGTACCGGTTAGATTCTTGGCCTGACTTACAGCTTGGTCCTCCTCAGGTTTGCTCGTCACTGCTGCGTCCCAGAGCCACCCCGAGAGGCGCGCGCCTTCTCCTCGGGGCCGCGGGAGCCGAGATTGAACGCCCTCACTCCCTGCTTCGCCTGCCCAGATGTGCGATGCAGATGGGGTCTGCAGAAAGGGACAAAGTCTGGCTGATCGTGATTGTTTACAACTTTTATTAAACCCATTTTCCTTCTCTAATTATTATAATAGTTCCCAAAAACATCGTCCGAGGACTTTAAATGTTTGATGATTGTGCGTTTTAATGAAAGCTGTGGAATTATCCTGTGCTCAGTGCCACATGGCCCCACAAAGCAATGGAGATGCTAAATAATTTTTAAAAATTTATAGTTTACAAGATGTATTTCCCATCTGTGGCAATGCAGTAGCTCCCAAACGCATTAGATTTCACTACATTAACAACACCTCTTAAAAACAATTGGCTTAACTCCACAGGATGGTTTTATAACGACCCGAGAAGCGCGCTGCAACGCGTAGGCACGTGGAAGACGAACAGCGTTGGAGATCGAACGCCACCAAAGCAAATCAACTCCGCATCCAAACCAAGTGCTCTTATCCTTCAAAGGAACACGTCACTGTTCCAAGCATTAATCCCATTCACGCAGAGAGCAAGAAGTTCCTGCCGGCACTTTGCAAAAGCTCAGCCCAACCACCGAAGCTATGATAACAACAAAAACCTGTAGAGTTTGAAGTGCAATAGCTATAAATGATTAATCCCTGGGGTGAGATTAGTAGAGAATTCTCCTCCTCTCCCCAGAGACGTTCTCTCTTCCACGGCAAAAACACGCGAACTGTGCCCAACTTAAAAATTGATTTTGGGATGTAAGCCAGAGCAGATGGTTAGAACAGCTAAATACCGTTGATTTATTTCTTACCCTTTACGAAGCAATATTAGAGACAATGGACCTTATCAGAACAAATGAGAATAAACATGGGGATGCAGACTCAATAGAGAATTAACAACCAAAGCTACCAGCTTCTATTATGCTATGATTAATTCTGAATTTGTGGAGTATTATCAGCAGCAAACATCTAGCTTAAATTCAGTAAACCAGTGCCAAAACCGACAACCTTTTAGCCGGTGCTCTTC
>NW_009710310.1:6027-9515 GCF_000703405.1 Apaloderma vittatum | reverse complement strand
AGCAGGAACGAAGCATGGATGATGCCAGGCTTGGTGCTCTAGAGTCAGCTGGGCAATCTGCCCCGCGTGCCTCAGTTTACCCACGACCTCCCCGACGGGCAGCGTGGCACAGCCCATGTCTCCATGGCAGAGCTGCCCCTCCTCTGGCAGTGACAAGAGGTGTGAGACACTGTGACTGTCGGGCTCTCCTTGTAAACAGGTTATATTAATTACTTAACAAACGTTTACCGCTGCCCTGTAACCCCCTCCGGTGCAACCACCTCTGCAGAGAGAACATTGAGCGCCGGTAACTGCTGCTGGCAACAAGAGGAAATGGACTTTCCGACGAAAATGTTTCAGGTCCATTATTTGTGAGATGCAGCTAAGATGGGATGCAATGAATTTAGCCCTGTTCCGCCTAATTTACCATAGCTAACACATACAATAAAAGTTTAGTTGATACTCCGGTGCTGCCATGCATGGATATCTCATTATAACTGCAAAGACTTTTTATTTTTATTGGGAGCCGTAGCAGCACTGTGCGATGTTAACGGCCAACTGCAGAACAGCAGCGCAGAGAGGTTTGCTGCCCGCCTGCCTGCCCCTTACGTGGGCACAATGAAAACCAGGGGGCCCCGCAGGCGGGCCAGTACCCGCGCTGGGATGTTTAACCGGACGATGGCTGCAGCTAACGGGGACGGGGAGAAGGGCCTGACACTTCACAAGGAGCCGCTGCCAGCCTGGGGCCAAGGGCCCCACGCAGACTCAGCTGCTCGAGCACTGTCCACCACCTGCGCAGTGCCCCCAGCGTGGCTGCTCTCAGAGCAAGAAACATCTCCAAGTCCACGGTGGTTCAGGACCAGGCTGCTGCCGCCCTGCCTGCCTCAGCCACGGCGTCACCGCCCTCCCACAGCTCACAATCTGCCGGGAGCCCTAAGACGCCCTGGATAGAGTGAGCAAACTAGCACAGGGCTAGCAGGTCAACAGCAGAGCCAAGACGGGCACCGGAAGTGAGGAAGTGGGACTAGAGCTATTTTAGGACATCCTGGTCTGCTGAACATCCTGGCCGGCAGGAGAGCTGAGCTGCTGCAGTCCTGCCTGTCACACTCACCCATGGAGAGACCACAAAGGAGACGTCACGTCCTGAAACGCGGGCAGCAGACACTTGCCAGCACGCTACCGCAGCCCGCCTTTCCAGCAAGGGCTTTCTTGTGACATTGACCGTTCCGAGGAACGGGCACCACCGGTGCTGCCAGCAAATCCCCCTCACTGGCTTGATGACGGCTTCTGAGGGTGGCTGGGATCTTTCTTACGATCTTGCTGAAAGCTGGGACTTGGCTTCACCTTCACCTCCCAGCAGGGAAAGCAGCTCATTTCTACCTCTGTGCAAAAGGACTTCTTTGAACGCAACTTAGCTGCTTGGAGCTTCAACAAGGTCGTAACTTCCCAGCTCCTCCACAACATCCCTGAACCGGAGCCAAAAGAGAAGGGAGCAGCTGGGAGGACATGGCAGACATTTAAGGAGTCCCTGCAAAGGGTGCAAACTTTTTTACTTCTGAAAAGCTGAAGACTCCCTACAAAAGGGACAAGAGTGGAGGCACGCAGAAAAGAAATCCAAACGCCGAGAGACGGAGCCAGCACGTGTAGCGGAACACCAGCATGCAGAAGAGCTGGACACTTACTGAGCAACTTAATCCTCCAACTCAGATGTCTTTGAAATCCCTAAAACCATGCTGTCGTTTTTTCCCCTTTCACGAACACTCACTTTGGAAAACTCCCTGCTGGAAGCTGCTCAAACTGTTAACGCTTCCAGGGCCACAGCTCCAGTGAGTCACTCTGCAGCAACCTTCTGAAAACCCTCGGCAGAACTGAGCCGTCAGCTCCGACCACAACACTGAAACAAGAGGTAAACTCTTCCTTTGAAGGGGTTCCTAAGACTGAGCTCAGATCTGACCCAACCAGGGTCAACGCTACTTGGCACCAGTGACTATCAGCCCAGGGACTAAGTAGCATTGCTATTCACATCTTGTTTTCTGCAGTTTGGCTCCCTTAACAGGTCTCTCCCAAAAGCTGAGCACGGCCTCAGCTCTGCCTGACCCTCTTACTTGCCTCTTCCCTTGCAGCTCTCTACATCAGAAGGTCTTTCTAATCCTCTTGGCTGCTGCAAGAACCTGAACCTGGTCTCAGACTACGTGTCTGGTGGTGGGGTGGTACAGCCAAAATGCACTTCCAGCCTCCGTTTGCACAGGGCAGGCTCCGAACCAGCGCAGCACTGGGCACCATCACCCTGGGCCATCCAAGAAATCGTCCTGGTCCCGTTGTCTGAGACTGCATGAGCTGTGGCAAAATAAAAGCTTGGGCAAACTCAGTTTGCACCAGCTGGGAAACACAATCCCTCACAGCCCCCTTGAGTTTGGGCTGCTCCGTAGACGGCCGTTACCTCTCAGTGCAGCACCGAGCCCAGCGCAGGGTCCAGGCTGCAGCAGCTTGGCCCTGGCAGCACCTCCTGCACGGCAGTTTAAGGTAACTCGCCCTTTCCAAGGCTTCCAGTTAAGCCTTGGCTGCTTGACAAGCCCACAAGACTTCATTGCTTATCCAGGCCAACCAGGGAACTGAAATTTCTCCAGTTCTTCCGGACTTGTTGTTTGGCTCCAAGTTCACACTGACCCGTGGCCGTAGCGACGAGCCTGAAGCCAGGTCTTTGATCTACCAGCAGGCCAGGGATTGCCCTGGGCACGCCTTCCGTGCACAGCTTGCTGCAGCAGTCACTGCGCCTGGGGTTAGCTCTACTCTAGGCACAGAAACTCACCTCCAAACCCACATCTCGTAGCATTCGAACAACTTGATGTGGGACAAACACCTACTCCTGCATTCAGTTGGACAAGCTCAGGAGATACAGCCCTGGCAACAGATGCTTTGGGCACAGCTGCAAAGAACTCGTGGTTCGAAGCTACGGGGTTTTTGCACTGTTCAAACAGCACAGTTAGCACAGCTCTGACAACTGTACACATAGAGATGAGAGGAGTTTGCCTTACAGCCTTTCACAAAGGCTAAATCTAACCCGCAGCGTACCAAAGTTACTGCTCTTACAGTCAAGCTGCTGCCACGCCACTGCTAAACGGTGATGGGAGATGTGCTCCAAAGATGCTTGGAAACGGAAGCTGAGGGTACTTCTGGAACGGGAACTACCCATATGCCTACCAGGACATCCCATTCTGCAGTAACTGTTGCAGAGCAAGGCACTGCTCCTCCGCTGTGCTCCTGGCTGCAGCCACAGCCTTCAGCTCACCCTACTCACTGTGGTGTGCACAACTCCCCCTGCACCGCGACACACCAGGGACTGCCCCACGGCTGCTCCTTCCGACTGCTGCACAGGAGGCTGCCTGCAGTCCCGAGCCATCCTGTGCTGCACCAGCTCAGCGACTCGACGTGGTCCTGGTGCACCCCTCTCTGGTGCCCGCGCTCTCTGCAGAAAGGCACTATCTTGCTGCCTGTGTCGCCGCGAAGCG
>NW_009710310.1:2247-5996 GCF_000703405.1 Apaloderma vittatum | reverse complement strand
TGTGTAAGCTGAGGCGCGGGCGAGGCGGGAGCCTGCGAGCTGGAGACATCTCTCCTCCCAGCCTGCAAAGCCCAACAAAGGGGCCCCTCCCTCCTCCAGAAGCAACTGCAGCAGGGGCAAACGGGACACCAGAAGTTCTTGCTGCATCTGCTGCTCAGTGCCCAGTGCCCACATGCCAGCGGGGCAACAGAGCCCAAAGGCCCCTGTCCCGAGCGCGCAGGCAGGTCTCCTGGGGAAGGGGCTCCTGCCCTGCGGCTCCCCAGTCCCATCTCCTCCGGACCCAGAGGGCACTCCTCCCTCCCTGTGCCCTGGCAGTGCCGCTGGGATGGACGCCACACGTGCTGGGAGAGGATGCCCGCGCACAATCTGCCTCGGGCAGCTGGCTGTATTTTGCCTTGGCCCTGACAAGACACCCGTGCTCAGGCTCTCTTGTTTCCAAGGGTTTGTGTAACCGGAGCTGCCCTTGGAAAACCGATGGCATGAAGACCAGTGAGAGCACTCAACTCTAACCTTAGCTCAAGCTCAGCAAGAAAAACGCCTTAACTACAGACGCAAACCCAGAGGCCACATTCATTGCCAGCTGGGCAAACCAACACCCTGAGCGCTGCCCGCAGGCGCTCAGCAAAGTCTGCACAGAGCAGCAACGAGGCAGGGGAGCACAACATCAAATACTACAGGAATTCTACTTACATCCAGTGCCATAACTTCCAAGTGGAGAACTTGCAAGTCTATTCTTCAGCTTCCCTTTTATAAAAATTTATCTAACCAATCTCTTTCCCCAAGTAGATATGGATATCAAAATAAATAAAATAAACACAGCTCTGCTGTAGGCTTTGAAAGATTCCCTGACAACCGTAGCAACTGATGCAGAGTTGGTATTCCTCCTAAAAAATACTATTTTTAATTTCTGCTTACATGATTAGGTCCGGAAGCAGAGCCACATTCAATCAACACCTCGGAGCACGTCATAAATCCACCTCTGCACAGCATTACAGTAATAACAACAGAAAAGAACCTAAGGTGGTCTAGGCAGAACACTCCCTCGCATTTGCTGTACTCTGGAGTAAGGTTTGTCTTTCTACAGAGACCGTGTGGGTTTGCCCAAGGGTGCAGAAACAGGAGCCAGTCGCTCTCCGGCAGGCTGGGCTGTGCTTTTGTACCCCACCAGCCGCGTCAGACAGGCTCCTAGGGACCCCACACGGGCTGTCACCCTGGGAACCCTCAGGCTCCACAGGTCTCGCCTCCTGCCCACCTTCCCCAGCCTGCTTTGAGATCCCGTGTCCTAAAACCACTTTCAAAATGGAGCTAGGGAAACTGCTGGAAACCTCTGTGTGCGCGAATGGGAATCTATTTCACTCCAGTTTATGTCAAACACAGCTTGCCCCACCAAGGGATCAGATGAAGTTACATCAGAACATGACAGGTCTAAAGTAGGCGTCCGCAGGAGCTTCCCTACCGGCGCAGTGCAATAGGTTACTACAGGTTTTAACAGCACCACCTGACATTCCTGCCACTGCCACTTGTGCTGCTCCTGCAGCTGAGAACAAAAACTGGGGGCACGCTCAGGATTTGGCTCCGTGAACCGCGCAGTCAGCGGTGCCAGGAGTGCTGCCCTGCCCTGAGCCAGAGCCGGGCATCATGCAGCTCGCTCTGCGCCAAGCTCAGGGGGTGACTCCCCCTTGGGCTGCTGCTCCCCCTCAGCCCCACACAGCCTGTGCAGACAAGAGCAGCCCCAAAACGTGGCCCACGACTGAACCGCACGTCCTGCCTGGACCCAAACGGAGATGGGCACACTTGCTTTGAGAAATACTGAGTGCCAGCCTTAAACATGCACCAAAACCAGACTTCCAAATGATCAACGAACGCCTACCACTCATAAAGCAAGTCAGCACTGGCACCAGGGGACTCATTAACAACAACAGCAGCACAAAGCTTGCCTCAAATAATTACCAACCCCAAAGCAACTATTTAAAAACTGTTTTGTACAACTCGTGGCATTATGGCCAAGCACCGCGCTGAATCAGTCTTGACTAACTAGTGCCCGTTCTTCTCGTACATACACCGTGGTTCTTCCAACACACACGTGTCTCTCCCAACTACAAGAACTCCTTCCAAGCAAATTTCATAGTGTGCTGCACCCTGCACGCTCACACGACACGGAGCGCAGCGAGGAGCAGCTGTTCAGAGGGCACTACAGCAGCGCACGTGTTGCTGGCTGGTCGGTCCTTTTCCTTCAGGTGACAAAATGATGCTTTGAACGGTGCGAACAACAAGTTTGTTCCCCAAATAAACTCTCATCTGCTCCCAGCCCCATTTCTATTCCTACACATGTGCCGTCAAGAAAATATGCATTTAAAAATACTGTTACAGCAGAGTTCACCAGGGCATGGCACTACCCCAATGCTAAAAATACCCCAATGTAAAAATACAATGCTAAAATTTCTTAGCTCAAGATGAACTTGGACTCTGTGTCTTCTAATGTGGTGCTTTTGGGGGAGCTGTGGCAGCAGCAGCAAGTTCCATTTCTGCTCAGCCTTTCTACTTCGACTCCATCCCTCGACTGCGTTGCTGGTGGAGAAGCAGGCCTCCACGTGAGAGAATTACAGCAGCGCTGGCCGTGAGGAGCTCGGAAGCCAGGCGAGCTTACCAAGCATGAACAGCACACGACTGCACCGAGACAGCGACCACGGAAAGAAGCTGATCTCAGCATCTTCTCACTCCTACAAGGGCTGTTAGCTAGAGGTAGGGGAAGAAGATGACAAAGGAGTACCTAGTACTTGATTCTTCCCTACTTCAAGTTCAGGAACAGTTGCAGACAACCAACCAGACAAAAACCACCTCCAGTCAGAAAATCAATGCTGACCTGATCACAGCATGCAGCAGCCTGCAAAGCCCTGTTCTGTGCCCGGGAGGGATGACGCTCATCTACGTGCACTTACAGGTAAGATCAGAATGAAGGAATATGCAAAGAAGGAAGGGACTGGACAATAAAAACTGTGCCCTGCGCTTTGGAGCTAGCAAGATCCGAGCTGAAACTGACCCCCTAGAGCAGAGAACTGAGCAGCTGAGATCTTTCCCGCTGAGTGATCGGGCACCCCACACAGCGCCATCGGTCACAGCCGAGGTGCAGTGGGCAGGAGCCAGAGCCCTGCAGAGAATCACAGGTTTTTCAAGTGGTGCTTCACACCCCAGTGAATGCGAACGCACGCAGCTTTGGGGCTCAGGAGGCGTACGTGCAGCAGAGCCACTCGGCACACCGAGACTGTGCTCAGGCTTGCTCCTCACGACTTGTGGAGAGCACGCTGAGGCAGATCGGTCCCCTCGTAGCGCCAGCTGTCCTGTTACCACCCCTGAATGACAAATGTATCAGGACTGTGACATTGACGGCTCTCCTTTGGCTGCGAGTCCCCTTCGAGGAGGAAGCCGTGCGCGACGGCGGGGATCGCTGACAGCGTGCTGGTCGAGCCAGCCAAGACGCCTGGGCCGCGGGAGATGGAGTTGGAAGGAGGGCAGACGAAGGCCCAGGCGCCGCGCACGCTTGACCGGTGATCTGTGGGGTTCAGGCTGTCGGTTCTTGAAGGTCCGCGGGCTTGGCAGGCACCGCTCCCTGTCCCTTCTGTGCAAGCAGAAAGGTTGGAGCCAAAACCCATCCGGCATGTGCTTCAGATGGCGAGGGGAGGTAAAGAGCTGGGCTGCACCACACCTTGGGAGCCACCCTGATTTTCTGTCGAGAATTCAGTCTGTGTCAG
>NW_009710310.1:1769-2063 GCF_000703405.1 Apaloderma vittatum | reverse complement strand
AGAGAGTTGTGTTTTTTGTTTTTTTTTTTAAAAAAAGACCTTTTCATGTTTTGCATGAAAAAAAAAAACCCAGAGAAACTACTAAAATATGACAGATGCTAGTAATCGAGGCAGAGACAGAAAGAACACCAAACTCCAAGCAAAGAGCTGGATTGAGTAAGTGCAGCCAGCCATCCAGAACAAAGAGGCTGGGGAAGCGTGGAGAAAATTTCCCCGAGCTGCCGACACAGAGAGTGTCTCTGCAGCGATGGACACAACGGAGCCACACACTCTTGCGAGCGGGTAGTCGGAAGC
>NW_009710310.1:0-1698 GCF_000703405.1 Apaloderma vittatum | reverse complement strand
CCTCACAGCAGCCAGGCCACACAACTGCCACGATGAACATTTACCAAAATCAGATAACACCTCCACCTATAAGCACAACTGTCTTCCTCAGCACCCCAGCGCTCGGGCAGGTCACTGTCTTGCGCTCCTAACTGTATCGCTCTTGGCTTCGGCATCACCAACTGCTGCTCCACCTGACAGCTTCGAGTAACAACAGCCTGGGCACAAAAGTGCTCATTTCACAGAGTTTAGGGGAAACCCAGTAACAAATCCAGACGGTGCAATGTGGTTTCAGCTGAAACAGTCCTGGAAGAGTCTCGTACCTGCCAGCCACTGCAGAAACACGTTTACAGGACAGCAGTAACCAACAGTCCCACACTTCAGCAGTCCTCCTCTCAGCACCTGGGGGAGACACAAGGCTCCCCCAACGCCTGTACCCCAACTCGGCGACTGCCGCTGGAACGCCCGCCGGGGCACACGAGGCACCCTTCTTGCCTCCTCCCAGCTGAGGTGAGGAGACCGGGATATTGCTCGTTGCAGCCGGCGAGACAAGGGAAGCCGTCTCCATCACCACGAGCTCTCTGTGCTGCCCCGGCACCCGCGGGACGAGGCTGGCTGGCCCCGGGAAGCAAGCCGGGCTCCTTGAGACAGCATGGGCCGCTCAGGCAGCGTTACTGCCAGCGTTATTGCCACCCAGACATAAATATGTACACGGACTATCATTTCCTCGTAACAAACGGTAACAGCCATCCTGGTGACAGTGAGGCAGTGATGGAGACGGGATGACTTTATCACCTACCCATGACTATGTTTCCCAAGCAACCTTCTCGCCAATCCGGAGCTCTGCGTGATCATTAGTCCCTGCACATGGCAGCAATGAAATTGTCCCTTAAAGTAAATCATTCTAGGATTTTTATAATCTGAAATAAAATTTTCTAATATTTTTTTCCTAAGTTTTCCAGGTTTAAGGTTTTAATCTTTTATTATTTATTGTGCGGCAGTTGTGAAGGGCATACTGAGAATCCCTGCGTAAATAGTTGTCGTGGGAGGATTGGCGCGTGACAACGCTGTGCTTAAGAAGTTAATGATTTCTTTTCTTTTGCTTATTACTGCCATGTTCTGTCTGAGAGTGTTCAAATACAGTACAAAGAAAGTAAAACAAAACTGCACTTGGCTTCTGTATGTTTTCCTGCCCTGGGGCTGAAGTTGCTGATAAATAGCCTTTGGAACCAGTGCTGAAGGAGGAGAACAGCATATATATTTCCTTTTCTTCCTTCACGCTCAGAGCATCTAATTCAAGAGACAACAATTTCCGACTGTTTGAGATGCAGAGGACTCCTCTACTTCGGCACGCTCTAGGATTTATCACTCTTCTTAAGCGTCGCAAGCACAATTCAACCTTTGCCTTCCTTGCCTCTGGTCACTTTTTTCTCCCACCGGAGCCTGAATTACATGCTAATCATCACAAAATGCTGGACATGAACCGTGAGCCTAAAAATAATCCTCTCTGAACAGAGAAAGATACAAACCACCTCATTAGACCAACAGCACTACCAGGCACAAGCCATCCTAGAGTGTGGGAAAGTGATGCTCCGCATCACTTGTTTCTCCCCACGTTGTCTGACGCCGGGCACGCGGCGCTGGCACCTTTTGGCGCGAGTCCCCGGCTGGGGTGACAGCGACTCAGGGCGCGTGCTCTGGCCCGGGCCCAGGTGCCAG
>NW_009710309.1:0-27900 GCF_000703405.1 Apaloderma vittatum | reverse complement strand
GAGCCCTCGGGCTGTGCGGGTGTACCTGCCCTCGCAGTTGCTTCCTCGGGCTGGAATCACAGCCCCAGCCATTTTTATAGCTAGGACTTAAAACCGTCATCCTGGATCATTTGGCTTCCCCTGCGTAGCCAGCTGGTCCCCCACCCTGCGGCCTGCCCCCAGCCAGCCAGGGCTTGGACCCAGTAGGGTGAAGAGGGGAGCAAACTTTTGTCTGCACCTCACCGAGGTCAGAGCCTCCTCGGGCACTCTGCAACCCTCCCCTCGCCCCAAACCGGGCATGAATGGGGCAGGGGGCGCTGATGTGTGCGTGTGTGTGTGTGTGTTGCTTGGGATGGAGGAACTGATTTGGGATGGGTACAAAAAGAGCTGGGGACCTGTTTGGCTGTGAAGTACTTGCAGAGCATGGGGTTCAGCACCAGCACCCTGAGGGGGGGCAGGAGAGCTGTGTCCCTAGAGTGTGTCACGCTGTGCTGGAGGATGCTGCTGTCTGTGCAGTGCCTCTGCCCCACCGGTGGCTGCTGGCCCTGAGACCTCAGGGATGATGGCCGGGGAGGAGCTGTCTCACCCTGCTGCCGAGTCCTTAGCTCTCATGGGTTTTCTGTAAAAAGAAGCAGAAAGGCTCTCTTCCTCTCCCTTGCCCATTGCAGCAAGATGTGGAGAGTCCCAGAGCGGGAAAGATCCTTTTTTCCCAGATTTCTTAGGCTGGTTTTGCGAGTCTGAGTGAGACAGCTGATGATTTTCAGTGCCAGGGCCTGGCAGTGGGGACCTGCGGGGCATTCCTTCTGCTCACAGCCCAGGCAGAGTTAGCTGGGGCGGGAGAGCGCTGGCAGAGCAGGTGCCATGTTAGCTGGGCTTTTAGCGTGTCATTAATAATGGGTCTTGTGTCACACCCCAGAAGAGTCCCAGAACTGTTCACAAAAAAGGGCCGTATTCTGCTGTCCTCTGCGGGACTGGCAACTTGCTTGAAGTTGCTGTGCTTGCTTGTATGAGCAGGATTAGGTGGATTTCTCCCCAAATAAACAGGACTCGGGATGTTTTTCTAAAAGGGGTAATGTTGATTCATTGTGCTATAAAGAACCTAGGCAGAGGCAGGCAATGAGCTGGAGCCATTCCTTCTCTACCACGCTTTATGAGCCATGAATATTTTGATTCCTTTGGTGTCATTGTTTTTGCATATCTGTCTCTGTGTCTGGTGTAATCCTGTGAAAATAATACTGGATTTTTTCAAGCTCTGTGCGTGCCATTAGCAGCCAGTGGTTGCACACTGTGAAGGCAGAGTCCTGAAGGCATTTGATCAGGTTGCATTCAAGTGTCTCAGTGCTACGGCACCAGGAATTAAGTTCCTGTAGTAATTCTGCCGGCTGTAAGGCTCCCAAGCAGTAGATAGGGTGTAGCGTTGTGTGTTTACTTTTTTTTTTTTTAAATAATGTTCCCAGATTAAAAGCATCACACACCAACACCAGCTTTTTTAGCTGAGCCTAACTTTCATGGCTGTTTGATAAACCATCCTTGTTATTTAAGCTGTTAGCGTGATCAAGCTAGATGGAAAATACCTCTCTGGAGATGCACTTTTGTTTTGGAGAGGTAAAACTCTCGAGAAACCCTGAAATTCTTTGCAGAAATCTGATTTTATTGTGGAGTGTGCAAAGGCAATAATTTGTATCATACTGACTGAGCTGTACATGCCCTGAACTCAGACATTTGGTTAACCTTGCTTTGCTGTTTGCGTGGGTTAAGAATATAATCTCTGTTTTGCAAGTGCCTGCTCACCTGAACATAACTGCAGGCAGTAAAAATCCTTGTGTAAGAGCTTATTCTGGTGAATGAGAATGGCAAAGCAAGGACCTGCCCTGCAGACTTTATAGGAGACAGTTTAGGATGGCTTTACAGACATCTGCTCTGTACTAGCCCTGGAAAAACTGCTAAAACCAGGGGAGGCAGTTGTCTGAGGAGGTGTCGATATATTTTAGTATTAAGATATTTTTAATTCTCAGTAAAGAAGATTGTGTGCTTCTTAGGTTTCCTTTTAGCTGACACTTTGATAGTGTTTCTGTTTCAATGCTTTTGTGAAAAGAAACTGAAATAAAAAGGGCTGGGGGAAAAAATAAAAGAGTTTAGCTGAATGATTTTGTTTTGGCAACTTGTTCAAGAGTGGCACCTTTGAAATTGCCAAAGCTTGACTTCTAAGCAGTTGGAATGGGCGATACGTGAAGTTCCCTTCGAGGGGGACCCAGCCCTCACGTTGAGTGTTCGTGGTTTTTTTTCTGTGCACGCTGGGCAAGGTAGCCTGACCTGGGACAGCCAGGAAACTCGGAGAGGGGAAAAGTCCCCGGCAGTGCTGCCGGCTGGGAAGAGGCTGGGGGGCTGGAAGAGGCTTCATGGCCAGGGCACAGAACGAATATGTGCAGAATAAGGCTCTTCCCTTAGTTTTGTCCTTTTTCAGAGCGTTGTATAATCCCAGTTTGGGCCTGTGGTAGTCCTGCAGATACAAAATGGCTTTTAGATTGGGTGCTGTTTTTTGTTGATTTTTTTTTTTTTTTTTTTTGGGGGGTTGCGCATGGCGTGTTTTTTTTTTTTTTTTTTTGGGGTGCTCGGCATGGCGGAGACGAGGGGGCCGGGCAGAAATCCCGAAGCTTTTGAGGAGGCTGTTCCCTACCCCGCTTCCAGCGTCTCCACTGTTCGGGCAAAAAGTGATCTGTGAGCAGGAAAAAAGTGGAATATCAGCAGGGTTTGGTGTGGGGGAGAAAACGCGTTTTGCCCTGCAGCCCGTGCGGAGGGCTGTGCCCAGGCAGGTGCAGGGTTGTCACCGCTGCCTGAGTTTCGGAGGGAGAGGAGAGGGGGTTTGGAGCAGAAACGAGCGTTGTGCTTTATTCACATGCTGGGATGTGGCCTTTAGCTTGGCAGGGTCACAGCAGGGTAGAAAACGTCTGGATTTTGGTTTCTGCTAGCCAGGGGCTTGCTGTCTTTGTACGCCACAGAGAATAACCACTTTGGAAAATACAGCTACAGCCAGAAAGGCACGAGAGGCAGTGAATCAGCATGTAGTGTTTGCTTTAAATAAAATTACCTACTTATTTATCTCTTCTTTAAATTCCTCCCAGTTTTACTGAGGTATTATTCCAGTGCGAAATATTCTGTTTGTTGGGGTTTTTTAAGTATTTTGATGTCTTTCTGTAGCTTACATAGCATATAATCCTTTTTCTGTTTTGGGCAAGAAGATGGTGGTGTTCTTTTTGTTCACTTTTTTCCCTTATTTTTATTTGATTTGTGTTTGGTTTTTTACCTGTGTTAGTGGAATGCTTTGGGGTTTCCACTACTTCACTGTGTTCTCACTGAAAATAAACATTTCTTTGTTTGCCTTTAGCATCTTGTTAATCCACGGACTTGAGTCTCTCAGTAGTTACTGATGACCTCAAGAAAAAATTAAAACTTGGGTTGAGATCAGTGAGAGAAACTCAGACTTAACTATAGGAAAAGTCTGAATTTAGACTCAAATACTGTCTTTAATTAAGAGAAAAATCTCTGTGCAGAAGATGATGTGGCTGAAGTTACTCCCATGAATGCAGAGTTTGCAAGGACTGGGCTCTGGCTGCTCACTGGTGCAAGGGCTCCTGGTGCTGAGAAAGGCAGACATTCCTCAGAATACTAATTTTTTCCCCTAATATTTATTTTTACTAGAAAGAAGATGCTGCAGGAACTTGCTGAAACTATCAATCATAAATATTTTAAAATTACATTCTGGGTATCCCTGAAAAGGACTTTCTTAATCTGACCAGATTCAGAAGGAAAAAGCGGAGAATTTCTTTTCTTTTTTATTATTTTTCTTTTTTTTTCAGTGCTGTGAGCCTCACTGGCTAGATTTCATTTTGGCTTTTTTTTTTTTTTCTTTTGATGACAGCTGTAAGACCAAAGGGGTATATAGCTATGTTTTAAAGTGGAGCTCAAGTTTTCATGTAATTGCCTGATCCCGGAGCTTGACTTACCTTTTTTTAAATAAGGCTATTGCTAATATTGTAAGAATTGGCAATGCTGCAGCAGTAAAATATCTATTTAATTTTTTATTTTGACATGCAGAATTATTTTAAAATAATGCATCAAGTGAGTGGAATGATTTACTTTGATGTCTTTGCACTACTCTTTTTAAAAATGAGATACCAATGGGACGTTACAATCTGCTGCTTTTTTTTCCTGTTTCCTTGTCATTCTTTGCTGATGTGGAAGGAGAAGGCAGGCAAAGGACCAAAGGAGTTGAAACTGCGCCTAGAAGATACTCCCAGTACCTTCGGGAGGATGCTGGGCTGGGATTAAAATAAAAATGCTCTGTTGGTGCTCACATTATGTTGCTGAGAGCTTGATTTCAGAGGGGTTCCCTGCCCCTTTCAAAAATGTCAGGTTGGAGATGTTAAAAAAAAAAAAAAAGGAAAAACAAACTAAAAAAAAAAAATCTGCTTTCCCATTAGTTCCTTTTTGAAATTACGAGCTGACATGGGGCATTTGAAGGATTATGGTTTGATAAGGACTTACTGGGTCCCGCGCTGGGTCCCAGCTGTCCTGCTGAGCTCTGCAAGCCTTGCCTTGCAGCCGTGCTTTCTTAGTACATTTAATACACCAGAACGGACCGTGTAAGCTCCGTCATGATGTCTGTAGTCAGAGGAGAATACAGTGGGCTCACATTTGGGTCTGCTAAGTCCCCATTTTAGGCTGTGGCCACTTGATCAGCTTTGTAGAAATTTCTTAACACAAACTCGAGCAACCACAGTTTTAAAGCAAAATTCTGTGTTGTAATTTAATTTTCATCCACACTAGGGGGAAAAAAGTGTTGTAGAGAGAACAATAGTTTATAACAGCATCTTAGTTTTATCACAGTTATATTTCTAGATTTCATTGGTTTTCTCTAGGGTAAGAAGTAGTTTCCTTCTGGACTGACAATAAATTGCAGTGAAAGAATTAAACCAGCATAAATGCCCCCTGCAAAGTTTAAAATTACATATGCATCGGTGAAACATAAAGGTCCTGAAAAAAATGTTTTCTTCTTTTCAGTAATTTTCCATTCTTAATCTCGGACAGTCTTTTACATAAAAGCCAGTCGTCAGCGCCACAGAGCGAGTAAATCGCGCCGGGCAGAGAAGCTGACCCAAGGAAGGGGCATCAGAGAAATACTGCGTTTTATAAACACCATCACTAGAGCATTAGGAGAGCAAACATGTGGTTTTATGAACATAGTTATAAATATTTAAACATGCAAAATGAAAATGTTACTAAATGTCTGGTTTTCATTATCTTTCGATGAACATTTTCATTCTTGGAAGCATTGCTAGCTGTCTGCAGAAAACCATCACCACCCCCCTCCCCAGAATGAATGATGTGTAATGCGAAAACGTGTTAAAATGCACAGTTGTTTGTAATGTCTTCTACCAAAGTGGAAGACATTCTACCAAATTTGGTATTCTACTGAATCGCTAAGTATTCTTGCCCAACAAACGGGCAACCATCCTGCTTCTGTCAGCAGCTTGCTCGCTGGATGTTATGAAAAATATAAGGACGGTTTAGAAAATATAAGATGTCACTCAGCGTGCTTGGAGTCGTGTCCTGCCATCCTTTTGGCGGCAAAATTCCTACGGAAGTCAACGCAAGATGCGGCTGCTAATTTTATCATTATTAACGTATTGTTTTGAAGTGTCAACAAGTGTTTAAGCGTTTCTGTGTGCCTCCGTGGAAGGGTTGGGAGCCTGCAGTAGGAGGTTTGGGGTGGGAAGCCTGGGGTTTGCCCCTTGGTCGGGCTCTCGTGGTGGCTGTGAGGCTGCGCCTTTAAATAGGACGGTAGCAGGCAGTGGTGGATACAGGTTGTGTAATTTAGCTTGTGTGAGCGGAGGCCTGTGAGGATGCACGCTGTGCATCACCGCTGGTAATAAGGCAGGTGTCTGATGCCTTGGATCCAGCGTCGTCAGCCGTCTCTCTTGGCTTCGGTTCTCCGCCATCCGTGCGTCACCGCAGCGCTCCGACTGTGCCGCGTATGTTGTGAAAGAAGATGCCAAGTGATTCATTTTATATATATGTATTTTCTTAATGCACGGGAAACCCGTTTTATATTAGTCGCATATTTAGTCCTGACTGTCGTGAGTTTCTGTCGTGCTTGGTAGAGGCACGGCACCCCGTGCGCTGGCACACAGGCACGCACGCGCGTGCTGTTTGCTATTCCTCCTGCAGTTGCTTCCACCAATAAATCTGCGCTTGCTGTAGCCAGGATGGAAATCTTTAAGACAAAGGACTTGAATGGGCAGTTTTTTATTGCTGTGGTAGAGTAGAAGGCCCCAAGCTGGGGGCTAGGGCATGCATGAATGCTGCCCGCCTTGGCGTGGTGCTGTCTCCTATAGCAGTACCAGAGACTGTGGAAGGGAGAGGGCCCCCAGGCTGGTATCTCCCCATTTCGATTCTTGCTCCTGTGACTGCAGCGAATCTCAAAGAAATCACGTCTGATAAGTGAACTTGGAGAAGACTGTGGAAGGGCAGGCTGTCGCGTAGAGCAGGGGGTGCCTGGGAGGGCAGCACAAAAACGTGGGAAGGAGGAGAGGAGGAACAAAAGAGATGTGGGTTGGCGAAGGAGGAATAGGGGAGTGAAAGGCGGCCAGGCTGGTGCAGCGACGAGGAGCTGCTCCTTGTCCCTGTGTGTGAATACACCCAGCTGAGCCTTTTGCATTTGCAGGCTGTTCAGGCAGAGCCACCACAAAAGTGCGTGACTCTCTGGAGACGTGCGCGGGATTTGCCCTGTGGGAAGCAGCGTGTGGTGCCTGGCGTGAGGTACCCTCCACGCTGCCTGAGTTTTGGCTCCCACGGTAGAGCCGTAGGGGGCTGCCAGCCTCATGCAGCGTGCAGGTACTGCTGGCGCCTGTCCTGTGTCACTGCTTTGGGATGTGGCTGGCGATGGAGTCCGTTGGCTATCTGGGCCTAGAGCTGCGAGGGGGAAGGAGCAGGCTGGCTCCCTGCAGGCTCGGGCCCCTCGGGGAGCTGTTGTTGCCCTGCTCCTCCCCGCCCTCTCCTTCATTCTTGGAGGCCGCAGCCCGGGTCCTGCCGCGGTGGAGGCACCAGGGCTGGTTTCTCAGCAGCAGGCGTGATGGTGCTGCTCTCTATCCGCTTACGTCAATGCAGACCTTTCCGCGGACTCCAGTCTGGGTTGGATCAAGCCGTGCATGATTGTGGCCCTTGTGCATTTCAAAACTGTGTTAATCTATATCTGGATCCCAATGGGGGCAACTCGGGATGAGCCGAGCTCAAACAATCCTTGGCAGGAGGGACAGACTAGAGTTGGCAAGGATTTTTGTCCCGTTATTGGTTACTCGGAGGAAGGAATGTACGCACCATTTTAATATATGACAACTTGAGGTCTGTCATCTTCAGCGTAGTAGAAAAGCTTCATTTTTAACAAATCCCAGAACGTTTGCTAGGCATCGCGCTGCAGCTGGATCGAGGCTGCACGCTGGTCGTGGGCAGAGGCGTGGGGCCGTCCCTCCCTTGCATTAGGCACCGAGCGACTTCTCCTGCTGTCGGGTCAGCCCCGTGGGCACCAGTGGGAGACCCGTGGGCTGCTCACCTCTGGCTCCCATCTGCCTCCTTTGGCAGGGGAGATGGAAATACTGGGACAGAAAAAAGCAGTAGCAGCGCAGCCCATAGAGCACAGAGCAAACCACGCTCAGAGCTTTTCCCAACTAGTTAAATCTGCCTGCGTGTTCTCAGCAAGTTTAGCCAGGGCGTTATTTACCAAGCTTAGAGGAGTCTTGTGTATCTGTAGTAAAATCTCCAAAATACATCCCAAAAACCCTGACAGAGATTTTATGTTCTCTTGGTCAGTTTACTCTTTCCTCTAGTGAAAAATCAGGATGGGTACATTTGTTGAGAACTGACTTGTATAAAGTCACCCTTTTTGCTTTCTCACTCTGGGTTTCTCCAGTATGAAAATTCAACCTTGTAAAGATTTTTCAACAAGATTATTTAGGCTTGTTGTATCAAGACCAAGAAATTCTGTCCAGGTAACCTAGAAGTGGTGAGGAAGGAGGAAGGAAATGTGAGTGAGTTTGGGGTTTGTTGTGTTTGGGTTTTTTTCCTGCTTTATTTTGTTTTGGTTTGGAGTGGGGGAAGAGTTTTTGAAATAGATTTCTCTATTTTTATCAAGTATTACTTGTATTAGTATCAGTCAGCAAGCCACCTGAGTACTTAGCAAACTGTTTCCTTCAAGAACATCCCTGTAAAGAGAAAGCTGAAATAGTTAGCATGAGGAATAGGTGTCAGCCTTAGACAGATGACTGTGTTTCTGGGTAATTTAATGCTGTTTTAATATCTTGCTTTTAATGCAGCTCAGAGAACGGTTTGATGGACAAGGCATTGATGCTCACGAGCCCGAGTTCGGTTGTTAGGGGTATGTCAGATATTATTTTTCACAGACAACTGTAGTTGGAGCGTCAGCTCCCATTAAGTGTATCAGGGCCTCTGAGGTTCAGAGCTAGCACACTGTATTTTGTAGCCTTTGGTTTGCTTCTGTGGCAACAAAAACAGAAGGGCTTTGGTTAACTTCTGACCATTGACATATTAAATGAAGATGAGCATTTGAGCAACATCAGTGATTTCAATTGACTCATCAATTGCCATTGCGTAACAGTCCTCATGTTTCACTTTGGTAACAAGCTGATCTGCCACATCTGATGCCAGCAATTCAGTCCTTCAAACAAATGACATGTTTGATAAAGAAATCTTTTAAAATTCATTATGCACTTTGGCTTTTGTCTTTCCTTTTAATACAGCATCTGTTGCAGCCGGGATACATTCCTTGATCGTTTCAGAGTCTGCAATTATTTTTATGCCTGCCCAGTGTCCCGGAGATGTGAAATGAAGCTGCCGTGCTATGCTGCTGAGCCCTGAAACTCTACACAGATATTCGATTTAATCTCTTGGAACAGACTGCATTAAAGTAGTTTCATCAGTGCACACTTGTGATAAAAAGACGACATGAAGAAAGACAGTGAACTAAAAGACCCTGCTTTTTTCTGGGAAGAAAATAGGATATCTGTCCCTTCGTTTGTTTCATGGATTCCTCGCACAGCCATTTAAATTCAGCAGAAGGCTCCAAATGTCTAAACTTTATCCTGAGCAATTTTTTCAGTGCTGGAAAGGAATACAGTTAAGTGTCCCAGGGGGAGTTTTATAGAAAACGCGATGTGCAATGTCAATGAGTTGGGATGGGGTCATATGTTTTTCCATACAGAGCCAGTACAGAAACAAATACAGGACTCGAGGAGAAATGATCTGCAGGGATCTGCAAGTGATCTGTGGCTTGGGATGATCCTGTGGTTCTGTAGCCCCTCCAGAGACTGGGAGACGGATCACGGGGGCTTTAACCCGCAGTGGCCCCATGTGCCTCCGACCCGCTCCGTGCTGGGACTCTGTGAATAGCTGCCACTGGAAGAAATGACAAACTTCTTGGGTGCCACAAGAGATTGCATCAGCGTTACTGATCCTCACTCGGCTCGTTACTGAAAATGCATCAAGCAGCTATATGGGTCAAACTGCTAAATGTGTAGACACGGAGTGTCAGGAAGCCTTTTTGTCAACTTGGTACCGTTTAGTATATTTGTCCTCAAGTTCAAAGCAATCCTGGCCTCAGACTTGTGATATTTTCTGCCCTTTCCCCTTTCTGTTGGCTCAGACTTCTTCCCTTTGAGGTCAACATCAAAATAAAGATGTATGTTTCCTCAGCCTGACCATGGCTCTGACTCTTTAGATCAGCAATCCTATAGTCCATATGTCTTCCCATCTGTCAACGGGCATTTGAAGCCAGCTTGCTCCTCTATTCTTTCAGACAAGTGTGAGAATCAGGAGTTTCTTTAATGACGGTTTCAGTCCTTAAAGCATTTGCTAAGATACTACCTATTAAGATCCCTTGATGGCACCTTGAATAGAGATCAAAAGCAACTGGGTTCACTCCACAAATCTAATTCCGTCAGTCAGTTCAGGGCATTGAGAGAGGGGTGGGGAGGGCTCCGGAGGGCACCGCGCTCCTGCAGTTAGGAGACAGGCCTGGGAAGTCTGAGCCCCAGCTTCGAGGAGTGACATAAAACTGCAGACAACAGCACGGCTAAATCCTTCCAGTGGTGGCTGCACTCAAACTGCCAGGGCTCCTCCTTTTTGAAAAGCAGATCTGGTGGCTGTGGTGACAGCCTTTAGGATCTGTGCCGTGCCCGGTTCAAACAAGCGCTTTCTGGTGCCATGCTAGTGCCTGTGTCTCTGCTCCTTCAGCTCAGAGATAATTCAAAATCATTTTGCAATGTAAGATTGTAAACAAAAATCTTAGAGTGCATGATACTCTTCTTGCTAATAATTATTACCAGGCAATTATTTCTTTCTTGTACTTTGGAGAGCTGCTAATAATGGGCTTCTGTGTCCGGCTTCACCACTGGGACTGCATGAAAGGCAGCGTGGAGAGACACTGCTGCACGGCATTATCACAGCAAAGCGGCCGCTCTCTCTGAAGGCGCGATCGGACTTCCAAAATTTCCTTTTTTTAATGCTTCTCAGGAGATGCTGCAAAGCCCTTGGAATATTTGGGGAAGTGCTTGCTCTCGTGGTGCATTTCCCCAAGTGACTGTCATAGAAGAATTTGTGGGAAGTCCGTGGCCATTAATTCAAGCTCAAAGCTTGGAACTCGAGGCCCGTTGGCTGTGAGAGCCGGGAAGTGAAGGGTGCCCACCGTGGGAAGGATGGTGGAGGGCATTCCCCAGGGAGCCTCCACAGCCCGGTGCTAACAAACTTCACTGTTTGTTTATGGGACCCAAATGTCTGAGAAGAGCCGAGAAGCCCCAGGACACGGCTGAGTGCTGGGGGATGGTGTCACGCTGCTGATCGTCTGGTAAAACTTGACTCACTGAAGTCAAGGACACCAGATGTCCTTAGATTTGTGTTGAAACCTGTTAATGTGTGAACGTGAACCTGCAATCCAGACACAGACTTTCTTTGGCCTCGGTGTCTTTACCTTCAGTCATGTTGTCACTTCTGCTCCCTGAGGGAAGACAACTGTTCCAGCTGCCTAGAGTCTGCTCTGGAGCCTCACTGCGTTTGAGTCAGGTGGTTAGTCAAAATTTGGGGCATGCAGATTGATTGCTTGTAAGAGGGGAAACAGAAGTGCCTTTGATGCAATTCTGTGTCTTCACCAAGAAGATGCACCAGCTCCTGGACGTTGCAGTAAGCGAAATATCAAGAGCCTGTTTTTGTTCCCACTCCAAGCTTCTTTCAGCCAGCCTCTGCTGAAATGTAATCTCTATCTGAGATTGTCATTTGGCCTATTTAAATGAGTTGGGCTTTCTGCTCTTATTCTGTGGCTGTACTGTTGGTCACCCACTGTTTTTCTTTTACAACCTCCACTCAGTCTATTCTCTCCCTCTTTTACACGATGATACTCAGCCAAGTTTGTCTTCATCGCACTCATTTTTAGTGTGAATCTGTATCTGCCTTTTTAGGGGGTAGTGGCAATGCTGACGTATACTTGTGGTTGAAGCAGAAGCCTCTATTGAGTTGGACAAAATAGGATGAATGCTGTATAAAAGCCTTCAGAGAGCTGTGAAATCTCCATCCTCTCTTCCTTGTTCTCCTGGGAACACTTGCACAAAGAGTATTTTTAATGTGAAGCAAAAAGGATTCTGACGAATACTCATTAACATTTTGTTTCTGCGAAGATACATACATGATTATCGCAAGGCTGCAAGGGACATGTATTCAGTAAAGCTCTTAGATGTATGCTTAGTTTTATGTATATGCTTAAATCTCCCTGATGGCCCTGCTTTGCTGAATAGATGTATTAACCAAGACAAAACCAGGTATTTGATGGAGCTTATTTGTACAGCTCAGGTATGATGCATGTACTATGATACAGGTCTCCAGACTCACTGCATAATAGTACTGTGTGAACAGTGAATCTTCTTTTTCAACTATTGCAGTGGATTGGCTGAAATACACCCCCTCAAATCATTTGCATCGTAATTGTGAACAACAGACAGTAAGAGGAGCAGCCGTCATCCTGTAGCTTGTTTTTATCATGTGAGTTTTCAGTTCGAGCCCAGGTGGGAATCCTCAGACAAAGGTACCGCTTCTCCATTGCAAATTCGGAAGCTCCAGTCCCATGAATGTAGATCTGATATGGACTGCACTCTTTGTTAGACGCTGGCTGTATCCCTCAGGGCATATGCAGGCAGCCCCATTTCCTGCTGCCTGTTCTGAGCTGGCCAAACCTGGGTCGGGAGGAGTTGGCTTAGCATGGTGCTGAGTCTCGCCTCGCAATCTGGTCTGAGGGGCAGGGTAAGGCGTGTCTGTCTGTGCCTCTTCCTGCGGACGTACCACTGGTATGTTCGTCTGTTGTTCTGAATGCCCGCTGGAAGGTGGAGTGCTGGGCTTGCTTGGCTGTGTCATTAGATACTGCCCTAGATTCGTTTAGGAGTGAAGATTTCCCATTTGCACAAAAGAAGAACGTGTTTTGAGGGATGTGTTATGCAGTGGAGGTAACCAGACATGACAGAAGGGTTTCCGGGCTTTTCTGGAGTTCTCAAATCTTGTCACAGGGGGAACCATACACTCATTTTTCATGAGGTCCACGTTCTTCCAGTGGTTGTAATCCACTTTCTGTGCTGCTCTTTCCATATGAAACCTTGGGTTCCTTTTAGAAGCTGTTTGGGTGGAATAATGAAGTCTGACAGTTGGAAACAAAAAACGGTTGTATGGTCCTAGCTATTTCTTTTGTGACTACCCAGAAATGTTCTGAAGATGAGTGTGTTTTGTATGGCTGAGTGTCATTTTGACTCACTTGAAGCATACTGAAACTTTGATGTGATGCCACAGGGGACTGGAGTTTCTGTCACCATGCAACGGATGGTTTGCCAAGAAGTTCATTAATGTAATATCTCTAAATATCGCTGGAGCCTCAGGATGCGATCCACTGTGAACCCAGAAGCCCAGGTGTCTCTCCTGGGAAGGCGAAGCTCCACATTCTGGTCCTTAATTGCAGGGCTTTTTGTTTTACGTACAGAGTTGAGAGGCAGAGGCTTGGCTCAAGGATGTCCTTGGCTACAACATCCAGGTGCTACAACCAAACAAGCTCATCGGGGTCATGATTGAGCACTGGTTCTGCACCCCAGGGCAGGAGGACAACAGAGTCAGGCTCCCACTGCTTGGACATAAATACTAACTCAGACGGGCCTCTTGTCCCTGGAGGGCAGGGTGAGCAACTTCCGAATATGACAGCTGCTTAGGAATTGTCACTAAAAAGCAGTCACCCAAGAAGAGAGCTGGCTTCCTTGATAAATGGTCCAAAAGCACCCTGGTTTAACTTCAGGAGAGCCAGGGGAGCTACACCACTGGTTTTTACATCACCCATTTGTTTTGGCTGTACTGCAACAACAGGTTACTTAGTATATGGATGTAATTGGGGTATTTTTTTCTAGCTAATGGAAAGATAGCTGTGTAATTAATGGACTGGGTAATTTGTTCTAACAATAGGCATTGATTGTTAAACAGAATTCTTCCTTAGCACAAAAAAACCCAAACCCCACACATTTGCATTTAAGTCTGTTAGCTTAATTGAGCTCAGTATTTCTAAGGAAGCTGAATTTGACCTTTGGTAGAGACTAGAGGTTGTGGCACCTGTTACCTGTGAAGCAAATGAAGATGGTGTATCACTTCTATTCAGACGATGTACACTGAAAACGTGCAGCTTCTTGTATTAGTGCATCCTCAAAGTACACAGAGCTAGTCTAAACAATGTGGAAATACAAATGGTAAAAATCATACCCGTCATTTGGCATAAGCGCTATTCTTCAGCATGTAAGTAATGTGAATGTGATGTTGCACAAATACTTAGTGCTTCATTTACCTTCATCTTCTTTTCATTATTTGCAGGAGGTCTTGTTCTCTGATGGTGTCCCGAAAAATACAAACTGGATGTTATTCTTATCTCTGCTGCTGATATTAACTGTTGATAAATAGGCTCAGTCAAATGGGAACAAATGTTTGTTTCATAATCCTCCTGCAACTGCAGACTTCATTATATATGAAGAATACAGAGATTAATTCTGTCATTTGCCAACAGCATGTTTCCAGTTTCCCAGTGTATAGTATTCACATGCAACTGTATAATAATGTTAACCTGTTATCTAGGCTGAAATGTATTTTTTTCCCTTCTTAGGTAAGCTATAAGGATTAATTATTGATGTACTCACTCCAACCTTTCAACCTGGCTGGGATTTTCATTTTTTTAACTCGTGCTGTAGTGTTTAAGGTGTTTCTTCTCCTTGGTGGCGGTGAGATGGTTTTGTACTGCAGTGAATTTGTCTTTGCCTCCTTAGAAGTTCTATATTTTTAAATATTTTCTGGGCATATGGATAAAGTCCCTTTTCCAAAAATGGATTTCTTTTTATCACAAAATGCTGTTATACCACATCTCAAGAATTAAAGTTTTATCACAGGCAGATTCTATTTTCAGATAGCATCGTGTGGAGACTATGTTTTCAAAAACATTAACTCAAACCACACGGATTCACAACTGTTTTAAAATATGAGACTTCACACGTGCTTTTTATTATAATGCACATAAAACTGAAGTATAATACAGTAGGCTTTGGCAATAAAACAGAGTAGTCAATATATAAATTTTATGCCTAGTTCTTTAGATTAGTGAACCACTTTTCTTGATGAATTGAGCATGAATGAGTAAAAACACAAAGATATGATTAGATACTAAATCAGTGTTTTTCTGGCAATTCAAAAAATTGCATGTCTTGTTCAGATTTCCCTTTTTTTTTATTTCCCCCCCCGGGACAACTTGATAACCTTCTTCTACCAGCCAAACCACTAAAGAGGCATTGTCAGTCTCTTCAAGTTCACTATTGTTCTCAGAAAATCACTTCCTTAAGAAATATCCATATGTTGAGGGTCTCAGTTGTGCTTTATGGGAAACAAAATTATGGGTCCAATTCATTTTCTCTGTAACTCCGTTTAAGTTGGATTCAGCTGGCCCAAATGTCTCCTAATGGCATTGTAGCAGGGGTGGGTCTGGCTTCACCTTCTCTCTGCTGGCAGAAGAAATGGGGAGAGGTCTGTAGTCAACAGGGACCGCTCCAGGTGAGAGAGATTCCTCAGGGCTGAGATTTCAAGTGGAACCACTTCATATGCTTGGAAGCTCAGATTTGCCTTTAGGAATATAAATGAGGGCAATGCTTTTCCAGATGAAGCGAATAGCCAGGTGACCTTCCTCTGTAGGCAGGGCCCCGTATGTGCTTATGGCAGGGAGAGACCTTTTTCATCTTAGAGGCACTGGGAAGAGCAAATACAGATGGGGAGCTGTCACAAGCTAGGGAAACCTCCAGTGGCTGGCAGGGAAGGAGTTAATCAGCCCCTTGGTACCAACTAGAGGAGGGCCTGAGCAGCAGGTAGTGATTTGTAGTTAGGTTAGAGATGGGCCAGCTGGGAGAAATGAACTGGTTGCTTGGGGGTAGGAGCTGTAGAGAAGACTGCCTCGGCAGAAGGGCTCCCTAGGGAGGTGGCTTTGGGTGTGAGGAGCTGTGTCTCAGGCTGTTGTCACAGCCTTGGCTGAGGCAAAATGCACTTGGTGCTTTTCTTTGGAGTCCTGGTGGCCCTTCTAAAAGGTCTGATGCTGCTTTGCGATGAAGGGCTCCTCTCTTCAAGGTGAGAGCGAAGTGGCTGTGGTCCTCAGGCTCTGAGGGATTCCCTTTGGGTGCTGCAGTGAGAAGGCAGAGTGGGCAGCTCGGGGGATGGAGCCGTGCCAGAAGCTGCCTGAGATAAACTCTCTCACGGGAAAAGATGCTGGGGCTGTTTCTCGGTTCTCTGTTCTCTCACAACCTTCTGTAGCTGCTGCTCCAGTGCAAAAGTGATGTGAAATGCTGAGCGAATGAGTGATTCCCAGAGGGGCAGAGGAATGGCAGCGTTCTGTGTCCCAGGGAAGCTCTGGTGGGAGGTACAGCCCCTCCATGCACAGGGTGAGCGCTGTGGGGAATGGGAATGCCCCTTTTTAAGGCTGTGAGGGGTGAATCTGACAAAGACGGTGAACTCTCCAAGGTGGAAAAGAGCAGCTGCTGTAGAGGTGGTTGGAAAATGCAGAGAGTATTCTGTGAGTATTTTGCCTGGGCTGTGGGAGAGTCGTGTTCTTGTGGCTGGCAGAAAGGACAGGGAAAATGGGGCAGGCTGGGCTGTTTTAGTGTATGCAGCTGTGTCCTGGCTCACATCAGAGGTCTGAAATGGAGGGAGAGAGAGGAAGAGAGAAAAAAGTGGTGGCATTGAAGAAGGTGGCAGCACTGACACAGTGGTGAGCTGGTGTGTACGAGTTACAGGCGTGTCTCGGATGGACTGGAAGAAAGGAAAGGAGACGTAGTGTGCAAAAATAAATAAATAAATAAAGATTGAAAACTCAGCCAGAGACATCAGCTCTTGAAATGAGCCTGGTCCTGTCCCGGGGATCCTTTACATCCAGAATCCACCATGGCATTCACAGACCTCTGTCTGGTCCCTTTTCTTCCTCACTAGTGTCTTCCCCCTCCCCCTCCTCCTCCTCCTTTGTCAGGCAACTCGTTAACACTTATTAGCAAGCATCTTCAAAAGGCCAGGAGGGGGGAAAGGATGGGAGGGGAGCTGAGATGGCTAAAGGAAATGATTAGGAGATTCCTTTTCCTTTCTGCCTATTCAAGCTTTAATGACTAGCCCTTGCTCTGTCTGTGCCCTGCATTGTTATCCAGCCCTACCTCAGGATCGCAGCACCCCTGCTACCCGCGACACTCATCCGCTCCGACATCTGGGGCACCACACGTGCCCAGAGCATCCAACCTTTCTCCTGCTGGGGAGCTCGCTGGGTCCTAGCCTGCCTGATGCGTTGGGCATTGGTGCCACTGCTGTGCCAGCGCTGGTTTAGTCTCCTGCTGGTTTGCTCCTCCAAATGTACCCTCTTAATCGGTGTCATCAGCGCTGGGCTGCCTCGCTCGGGCTGCCCTTGGGTGATCCTGCCTAGTGACTGATCTCTTTATGTCTAAACATGGCTTGTAAATCCAGCATATCCAGCGCCAAGGACCAAGAATCTGCTAGGCTGCAAATGGGCTGTTTTAGTGGCCAGGATTGTGCTTGCTTGAGGTGGAAGAAGGAGGGTTGAATAAAGGCGACAGAACTTGGCCCCTAGCTTTCTATATCTGCCTTGTAATTCCAGTTGCAGTGTGTGTTCTGTGGTTTCCACTTAAGCTAGTTATCTAGAGCTGAGCCCTAATCCTATCCAAGTGGATGGCAGAGTTCCTGTTGGCATTGGGAGAAGCAGGCTGGATCAGCGGAGGCTGTTCCGGGCAGTTCTGTTGTGGAATGTGAGTTATATTTATGTTTTGTTTTGTTCTGTCCATCAAAGTCTTCAGACTGGTGTTTCTTCACCCTTTCCAAGCTACAGTATCACAATTAGATGTCCTGGGCTGTTTTCTGTACATTAGTGAACTCGTCAAGGAAGGATTTTTCTGTCAAAGGACTCCTGTAACTTGGTCATGATAACCCATCCCTCCTCCCTTCCCACCTGGCAGACAAAGAATCAAGGGGTTTTCAGAAGCTGCTTAAGTTCTGCATCTGCCAAGGACTCTGTAGACATGAAATACCAGCAAGTACATGTCATTTTTTTCACAAAGCTCTTGCCTTTTCCTGCAGAAACAGCAGCTTGACAGTTAGAGAGCTGGGTGCCAGCCTTCCCAGCAGCACATGCCAGAGCAGGCAGGTGACATTTGGTGCAAAGTTTTTTGCCTCGCAGAGGGGAAAAGTCTTCATAAATTTCCTGCCCCTACTTTTTAATCTGAGGGTATAGGTGGAATTGTATGTGCAGGGCAAAGCCTTGACCTCAGGAATGGGTGCTTAAAGGCAGAGTCTTGAAATGAAAGGAACTTTATTTGAATATCTGTATGGGTCCTGGGCTAGAGTTAGGAGGTCTAGGACACATCCCAAAGTCAGATCTGGCCCTGAAAAGCAGTGCTGCATCTGCTCTGGGCCATGCTACAGTCCGTTATGTCTGGTGGGCTTCATCAGGATCTTCTGAATTACCAGTGTAGAGATATATTTACAAATGACACTGTGGCCTGTGACTAGTAACCTGGAAAGAGGTTTTGACCGGGCTTGATTGTACAGAGAAGAGGTGTGATTCTTATATTAATATAAGTCATTTGTTCCAGAAGTTGGTGCTTTGAGGGTTATGGCTCATTCCCTTGGGATGTGAATTCTTTGGAACAGTGACTCTGTGGAGAGAAATAGAGGCTTGCTGAAATCAGGGGGAGCTTTACTACCAAGCTGTCGTGGTTTGGGGCAGCAGTGTCCTCGATTTGCTCGGGTAGTTAAATGACCCAGTATTAAAGATGAGTACAAATTTGAAGTTACAGGGCAGGAGGGAAGGAGTAAGGGATTTATCTTGTTCTGTCTTTTAGCTTCTGGAACAAACCTTGGATAATGTAGAGGAAAATCGGACTGAAGAAGCAGTGCTGGTGCTGGCTGGAGTAATGCTCGTAGGCAGACTGTGCAGCGCCTGCTCCGAGAGCCGATTGCTTCGTTCACACCAGTTCGCACAAGGTTTCTTCTTTCAACGACTTGTTATTAGAGTCTGCTGAGAGTGTGAGAGAATCCCCTCTTTGTCGCTAGCTGAGGTTTTAATTTTGAAAAGGAAGGGGGAGGGGGGGAAAGTGGCTTTTGAGATGAATACTGGAAAATTGGAACTATGCATGGAAAAAAACCACGGAGAAGAATTGGTGAGATGGAAAAAATAGACAAATATTATTATTTTTTTAGTGTTTTTCAGAGTTTATGTTCTTTATCTATTACTTATTCCATGCAGCATTTTGGAAAGTATTTGGCACATGCATAAAAGCAATTTGTAGGATACTTTGCAGTCAAATGCCATAACCTAGATTAACTTGACTGCCTTTACAGAAATAGCTACTAAGAAATAATGATTTATGTGTCAGTTTAAAAGTTGTTTGGGGAAGCAGTTATAGCTGTAGAATACAAAAATTATGTAGGACAGACAGTGCAGAAGGTTTATGGCTTCTAAGTATGAAAAGAGGAGTAAATTTCAATTATGTGTTTTATTAACATAGCCTTTTTAGCTCTATAAAATGGTAACAATGTTAAAATCCCCTCCTGGGAAGTAATGTCACATATCTTGCCACTGCGAGATAGTGCTTGAGGATGTTATGAAGTGCTGGTGGAGTTAACCAGTTGTCAGTCGGTTGTTCGTTTGCAGCTGAGCCCTGCTCCAGCTGAAACCAAAGATAAATGGATGCTAATTCTGACGTGCAGGTGGCTTAGTTGTGAATTGGCTGTCCCTTTGCACCAGGAGCACCAGGGCCTGGTATAAAGATGCTGTGGGCTTTCTGACAGGATATTCCTTCAGAAGTAGAATGAAAATCCCACAGGATTTGCTGTGAAACTCCTTGAGCACTGGCTGCAGGTCACATAGCTGACAACTGGCCTGTCCCTGGTTTGTCGCGGTCTTGTCTTCTGCTCTTGCCTCATGGTGGTTCCCGGGGTCTTTCTCCTCCAAGCATGAGCTCTGTGTAGCAACTGGCGTCTGTGCTGACGAGCTTGTTGTCTTCCTGCAAATCCTAGCCTTCCCTCAGTGGAAAAGAAAGTGTTCTGGTAACATAATCCCAAGGAATGAAGAGGTTTTCTTAATTAAAGTAATAATCTGAAAGTTGTCATTGATAAGTGTGCAAACAAGCCGATTGCGGCGCGAGCATGAATAGCTCTAATGAGCACGTGTGGGTATTAAATTAACCATGGTTCACAAGCCATGCATGGCTATACGGTCATTTAGAAATAACTACTTTCCCCTTATGCTCCTCTTTGCCCACCATCTCCAAAATCTTGCCTTTTCAGTGCTGCACAACAAAAAGGAACTTGCCGCTCTCACAAGAAGAGGCGTTAAAGGAAATCACTGCTCTTAAGGTGGCTGGGAATGCAGCCTGTGCTGTCGACCCCTTTTCCCTCCAGGTGAAGCGCAGCCTAGCGGGCAGAGCATCAGCAGTCAGCATCAGCCTCTCCTCGCTGGTGGGTTGTTCCGTGTCCCTTGGAGGAGGTGCTCCGTTGCTGGACTGGGGGAGTGCTGTAGTGGTGAGATGGGAGAACAATGGCTCTCGCAAGGCTGTTGTACTGTTAACGAGCTCCTTGGAGGAAGGGCACTACAGAAGTGCAAATTATCTTCTTACTTGCTGTTAATTATTGATACATTTATTCATTGCAATAAGCAGGGTGGAATTAGTAGACTCGGCTGATCTGTGGATATACAGTGACTTCTTGTGAGTGTCCCAAGGAGGTGGACACTGGACCTGCAGCTCTGCTCTGTTGATGCTGGTGGGACTCTGGAGAAGTCTCACCTTTCCAAGCCCAGGAACTTCTACATCATTTGATTAAAAGGGGCTTGTGTGTGTACCTTGGAATGGAAACAAAGTTTGGGGGCTTGATATATTCTGAGTGATCCTGTCTGCAACCTAAAATGGCAAAGAAGGACAAAACTTCAGGGTGTAGTTTAGCTTCTGGACAGTTAAGTATAGCTTCTGCCCTGATCCAGAGGAGGTTGGAGTTCATGTGCTGTTGTGTACTGGAGGCAGTTGGACCTGATCTCCCATTTTAGAAGCAGCTCATTCTCCCTTGTCATTTCAGGATATCATATTATGAAGTGGAAATTCAGCCTTCTGTTAGCCACTGTGTTGCTGCAAATAGCCTCCTTCCTTTTGAGTGCCCAGAGAATTAATGTGGAGGGGAGATGCTGAATCAGTGACACTACCAAAGACAACTGTTGTTCTTTGCTTAAAAACCCTGTGCCTTGCATCATGAAACAAACAAGCAAAAGGGTATTTATTGCATGTCTGCCTCCACACTAAAGTTGTGACTTAATGTTTGTTGAGATAGTAAGTGGTCTAAGGGGCTGGTTTTAGGAGATCACTTTTGAGGGAACTGCTAAAGTTTGCTCTGTCTGTCCCTCTGCATATTCATACATCTGTTGTGTTACTGTTATGGGATTTATGGTCTTCTGGGCCTGTATGATCAAACAAGGTAAACTTGGCTCCAAAGATATTTATGTTTAACAAGGTGTCTGCTTTTATCTACAAAAAAAAATCAGGAAAGAACTTATCATCACATGTCATCTGGGATCGTATACCCATCCCCTGGTGAGTGGGCTGTGGGATGGCAGCTGGGCTATAGGGTCACGTCGTGCTTCCTACCCAAGCATCTTGGAAACACAGACCTACAGTGCCTTGCTCTGCTGGGCCTTCTCCTGTTTTTGTCGGTCCTTGCAGGCAGCTGCATCTTCAGGCTCACACAGGCTGAGCAGAGGGTCAGATGGGGTTTGCTTGCAAGGGAAGCCAGAATGTGTAGAGTTAGAGCTGATACAGGCCACGAGTACCCCTTGCTCTTTCTGCAACATAATTAATGGTTCCTGATCCCCTGGTCTGGCTTCTTCCTTAAAGCAGCACTTTGGTGTTGCTGGAGATCTTGTAACGGTGTGGATCCTGCTCTTCCTGAGAGGCTTGCCACCAAAAAACTCTCTTGAAGGGGAAAAAAAAACCCCAAAACAATAAAAAAACCCCAACTCAGCCCTCACCACAAAACAATACACACACACCCACCCCCACCCCCCCCCCCCCCCCTGGGTAGGGTTGTTTTAGCAGTGTGCTCTGCACGCCTTTGAGTTAAAACAGGAGGTCCCAGGTGGAATTTCTACACTGGTGTGTGATCTGTCTGCGTCACTTCCCTTTCCCGACAAAGCCCCTGCTCTTTGTGAAGCTCTCTCCTGACATGCCTGTTCAATTTACATGAGTCTAAACTAGCTATAGGTTGTAACACGCGTGCTAAGCTTGTTGCCCGCTGCCCTGCAATGAGGGCAGGATTTGGACTTCAGGAACTGGAGTAGGTTACAAACAGGTGTGGGTCTTCTGTCAAGCAAACCAGGGCTTGCTGGAGATTCCTAGCTTCAAGGTTTGGCAGCAATTGCCATTTTATATTCCTAGCAAAAAGTCTGCATATTCACCATATAATTAACACCAGGAAATTCTGACTCCTGAGGCTATAGGGTTAAACAAATATATGTCCCCATTAAACTTGAATAATAAGAGGTTAACCCATTAGGAAAAGAACACACTTGATGTGCTTAATGGAGGGAGAGAGCATTAACTCTTACAGTTCCTTGCAGACCTTATGTTAGTTTAACTTTCTGAGTGTTAATTTTTCTTCTGTAGAATACTTTATAACCCCACCCCCCCAAATCGATCTCCTGGGTATTCTGTATGAGTCTTCTTTTGATTCCTGGATTATTGACATGCCTGGCTCCTTTGGAGTCTTTAAAAAATATGTCCTGCTGTGTTGATGGTTGGTTACATACTTTAAAATAATACGCAGTGCAGAACTTCTGCAGAACAAAGGCAAATCTTAAACTATTCATTTGAATGTCCAATAGCAACAATTCACATGCCTGCATCCTTCCCATTAATCTTTACATTTCCTGAAAAAAACCCAAAACCCTAACCTTGTAGTAACAGGAAGGACCTGCAGATACTGAGTCACAAGCAAGTGACCTGCAAATGTAACATTTTTCTTCAAAGTGATTTCACTGTAAAATCACGCAAAAATAATTTTAAAGACCTTGTATTTGCAGTTCCAAAACCCAGTTAATTTCCAACAGATGTACCTAGCTTGTAAACCTCTGCTTTGAGTTGTTCTGGACCAGGGACTTGCTGGATGTGCTCATACCTGGCTGGTCACAGTGTTCAAGGCTCACTGACATTTATTACTGTAGAATGGGCTTCTCAGGACAGGAAAAAGATGCCAAATTTCAGGGAAAAACAAATGAAGTATGCATAACATAGCCAAGGCAAAAGCTTGCAAGCCTAACAGTTCTTTAGTTGTGGCATGAGCAAACCTTATTCCAGCGGCTGTGGCTCTGGTGTGCCTTTGGTGTTCCCTCAATGCTGTTGTCCTTTCAAGAGAGCGTGTATTCTTGCCTGAAACTATAATTCTGTCGGAGCTGATGACTTTCTTCATGCTGGACAGTAATGGAAGTAAGTGAGGTCCAGCTCCTTCAGCTATTTCCTCCAGCTCCTCTTCCTTCTGAGCACTGACCATGCACACTGCGGTGCTGTTACCAGGTGGAAGTGTCTCTGGGAAGCAGGAGATACATCACTTCCATGTTTTGGAGGTTCCCCTGAAGAATTTTCCATGTCTCCAGGTATCCCAATGTGTTGTTCTTTTGAATGGGGTGGGTCTGGGTCCTTAAAGACTTACGGCATTATAAAGACAATAATCCTATTGCTGGTCATGCTTCTGTCCATGGTTAATCCGAGTGTTGGCTCTGTATGATGTAATTAAATGACTGATTTGTACAGTTTGGTCCAGTCAAGGGGAGCGAAGTGGTCCTTTGCATAGGTTTTCTAGAACTGAGAGACTGATTTTTTTCTTTCTCAGATTAATCTTCTAAAAAACAGGAGCAGATTTAACTAAATAATTTACTACTGGTAAATTGAGCGCAGAGATCATCTGATCCTGCGTTGATACTTGCATTCTGGATCTTTTTTTAAAAACATCTGCGTGTCTCTGGCCATGGATTCCTTAGACGTGGCAGGTAAAAAAAATTATATAGAGGATTTGAAGTTAGAAGCCCATGGGGTGAGAAGGGGAATCAAAAGTATTCCTGACCTTTGATGACCCACTCTAAAGAATGAGATTTGCTTATGGAACGGCATGTTTGAAGCAGTTCTAGCTGGGAACAGTTCTAGCCATGGAAAGGCAAAGTGTAGCCTCAGACTATGTAATAATGCTTTTCAAGGCAGGAATAACAATAATTTATAATGCATGCAGCTGTATAAGCTCTCAGCAGAATCAATTACGGAACATTTTATTTTGTAGATCACCTGAGAATAGCCTGTCTTCCCGAAGCTTGTGGAGAAGAGATGCAAGAAGTCTGGGGAAAGCTTCCAAGCAAGGAGGTTTCCAATAGCAAATAATAAACCAATGCTGTCGGCCAAAGACAGGAGATCAACATTTTGGCTCCTGTGTCCTCTATGGCTCTGCCTCTTTCCTGCATGTGGGAGTGTGCATGTATGTGGAACTGCAGAAATAATCACACACCAATATGTTTCATGTGGTATAGAGGCTGCTGTAGTGAGACTGGCTTCTAGGATGTGTAGGTGCTTAACATAAACACTTGCTAACGTGTTCTTAGAAAAGCTGAAGAACCTGTTTTAAGTGGTGTCCTGTGGAATAATCCTGAGATCCAAGCTGTTCCATATGCTGCAGCAGGGTAGAGGAAATAACACCTTTCTTTTTTTTTTTTTTGAAGTAATGTATTTTTGTTGAATTTACTGTCTGTTAAATGGGAAAATTAATCTCTATGTTTTTGTCAGGTGTTTCACACAAGACTTCTGTTGCAGCAGCCCAAGCATTTAGATTTTTTCTCTTTATTTTTATTGGCCTGGTTTCCACTTTAACAAATTCACAGCTTGTGAGCTATTGCTGGAAGATTCAAATGTGCAAAACATTAAGGAAGCACTAAGCACAGCCTTCCTCTTAATTTGTGCCCTGTCTTCGCTACTAATAGTGTGTAACATCTGACTACAGTAATGCCTAGAGCACCAGCTCCTGTCCTTACGGTGGGTGGGGGAATTCCTGCCTTCTGGGGTCCTGAGTGGGAGCTGAATGAGACAGGGGCTGGGGCAAATCGTAGCAGTGGGGAAAGAGGGGGAGTGACTTGGTCACACGGCAGATCAGTGGCAGAACAGGGACTGGAATTAGGTCTCTGCTAGGATATTTAGTCACATCTAAACTAATTTTTCACGGTGCCTCAAGGCAGACTAGGTGACTTCTGACAGTATTTTTTTTTTTTTTTTTTTTTTGCCCTGTTTTATTGCAAGCCCATGGATGATTTAGCTGGTACTTGCTAATTAGTGAAAGCAGACAAGGACAATCCTGCTCAGGCTCACCTTGGGTTGCCTGGGGTAAACTTATTGCTGACCATAACTTTTTCTTTTTTTCCACTGACCAGTTAGATGCTGTGCCAATCTTGATTAACTTGGTAGTTTTAAAAACTGAATTCGATTAATTTCATCATAGAGACAAGCCCTCTGGCCATGCGAGTTTGCAGGGAGAGGCACAGAAAACAGGCTGGGATCACTACCTGCATTTCTCTGGAGTCACTGAAATCATACCCCTTCATTTATAACCTGAAAGTACAAATACAAAGCTGACAGAGTTGGCAATTGTGCTACTGTGTTTGATACAATACCATGACAGAGAAGCCATGCTTTAGGTGGAAATTCTTGAGTTCTTGATGTAAAAGAGAAAGCCTCTTCTACTGATCAAACACTTCAGTGATGATAAACAGATCTTCCAACGGATGTTGATTTAGGAAAAATAAGATAGATTAATATAGGCATTCATCTTCACTGTCGATTTAGTATCAAGATAATTTTATTTGATAGTTGAATGTAATAAACTCCCCTTTTCGTTAATATATATTTGGGAAAAGTAGGCGATATTGTAATACAGTAATTAGCCATATTTGCCTTTACTGTGTGTGAATAAGATTAATATACTAGAGTGTTCAACCTAATTGATCTATTATGTGATAGGGACTCACAACCAGACTGCAAATTACAGTTTAACCCCCCAAAGGGCTAGACTTGTTTAGAAAATGTGCGAGTCTTTAAGAGATAAAATTAATAGAACTGACGTTGACCTAAATATTCAGTGTTATTAATTGTATCAGTAGATTGTGCTGCTTTTATGTGCAACTAGGAAGGCAGTGTGTTTAGAAGGGAGTGGGTTTATGACAGCAGTGGGAAGGGTGGCTAACAGAAAACATGACAATTATCACAAACCAGGTTTCCTGGTTAAAAAAGTGATTGTCACAGGCCCTTAAAATTGCTATTCCATGTGGTTGTGATTAAACAAATCATCCGTGCAGCGCGTTTGGAACATAATGGCTCTGTGGGAAAAAAAATGTAAATCAGGTTTTTGTATTAATGAAAACAGTTTAATATGGTTTTAATGACCCATTTTTCAGTCTTCACCAGAAAGTAATTACCAGTTAGATAGTTAGTGCTCTGGGCTTTGTTCTGGCTCTCAGAACTCCTTCAGCCAGTCACCCAGGGGAGTCCTGCCATGCTTCTTGGGCAGCCGTGGGCTAGTGACCCAGCAGCAATGGGGCCCTTCTCTGCCACAGCTTCCCTGCCCTCTGCTTTGTGGTGCGTGAGGGACAGGGTGTCTATGCCTCTAGGTTCCCCATCTACTGCCGATAGGGCCACGAGTAACCCCATAACGAGAGACAGCGGTTGCCTCTGAAAACAAAACTGGGGAGAGCTGGCTGTGCCAGCTGGGAGTAGATATGTAGGTAGTAGCTTACGCCTGGGAGTAGGCCAGGCACTGGCAGCTGCAAGAGAGGACATCTGGGCATGGTGGCAGGATGCGAGAGAGAACATCTGGGCACAGTGGCAGGATGGGGAGAAGCACACAGACCTGGCTGTGGGCAGCTTGGCTCCCCAGGGAGGATGGTGCCCAAAGGTGTGCCCATAGCACAGACAGGCAGACGGGTCAAAGGGCCACGACTTGTTCATCTCCAGCAGAAAAGAGAGGAGTAGAGACACCAGTCACTGGGGAAACACGCTGGGAGCCAGGATTTGTGCAGATGTGCCCACCCAGCAAACCCCACTGCTTCTCTGCTCTTGTGTATGGAAGCAAAGGTCTGATTAAATGACCGAGGTCTTCTTTTTAATGCTTGAAAAGTGCTACCAGCCAGTGGCTGTTGATTCAGAACAGAAGTATCATAGAATGGCCTAGGCTGGAAGGGTCCTTACAGATCATCTAATCCAACCTCCCTGTCATGGGCAGGGACGCCTCTCAACTAGACCAGGCAACACATGGGGACCTTAGTTTCTGCTGCTCTGCTGTCCAGTGCTGGTGTTCACTCTCTAAGGAGGGCACTGTGGTGGGTTAGGAGCAGCCATCAGAGCAGGTAAGGCATTTTTGAATCAAGAAAATTAAGACCATATTATATGCTCATAGTTTGCACCTACTTACATGGGAGCTGGTATTTCATAATAGAGAGCTCTTGGGTCTTGTGAAGAAAGGCACGATACAGCCCAGTTGCTCAAGGTAGGAATACACAGGGTCAAAAAGGTACATCTTTCACTATAGGGATGCAAAACATTGGAACCCCTTGCTCATGAATTTGATCAATTAGTTGTCACTGGAAATTTAATATCAAGGAAGGGTGTTTTCCTCTCAAAACCTGCTGCAGAGGCTCATATGCTTATCGTGTTGCTGTTGGATTTGGAGCAGGATAGAGTTTGGAGAAGTCCTGTGTGCTGCGGTAGAGTGAAAGACAGGCTATTGTGATGGTTTGTGGCTTGGTCTGTGCATTCAGAGCTGATAATTCTGAGCCTTCTGACAGAGAGAGGACTGATGCTATCTCATACTCATATGGACACAAAGCAGGTAAGGCACAACTCATGGACACAAAAATAATGAAGTTTAAGTTCCAGGTGAAGTAGGACGTGGATTGTGAACTGGTTGAAGCAAAGAAGTCAGAGAGTTGTGGTCAGTGGGACGGAGTCTTCTTGAAGGCCTGTACCTAGTGGAGTCGCTCAGAGGTCACTACTGGGAGCATTGTTATTCAATGTAGTCATCAACGACCTGGATGAGGGAGCAGAGTGCACTGTCAGCAAGTTTACCGATGACATAAAATTGGGAGGAGTGGCTGACACCCCAGAAGGCTGTGCTGCCACTCAATGAGACCTGGACTGACTGGAGAGTTGAGTGGGGAGAAATGCTATGAAATACAGCAAGGGCAAGTGTAGAGTC
>NW_009710308.1:620-1014 GCF_000703405.1 Apaloderma vittatum | reverse complement strand
TGCCCATCTGTGCCCGTTCTGCTAGGCAGGCTGGGACAGTCCCCCATCCCAACACCGCTGTGCTCCCAGGCACGGGAAGGGGATAGGCTGAGGGCTCCGTGGAGGGAGGAAGCTTTGTAGGTCTGACCTGAGAAGAAGCTGAAGGAGCTTGGCCCTGATGTGCAGGGTGGTGGTGCAGCCTTACCTCACCCAGCACTCCGCAGAGTTCACTTCCTCATCCCTTTCTCCCCTCAGAGCCCACGTCCCCCTCTGGCCTGGGGCTGCAGTTCCAGTTCAGCCATGCACAAGACCAGGACATTCATATCCTGCAAGCTCAGCTTTGGCTCTACCTTCAAGTTCCCCGAGACCCAGCAGCCAACCTCACCCTGAGAATCTTCCTTGCTGGTGGGGAAGG
>NW_009710308.1:0-340 GCF_000703405.1 Apaloderma vittatum | reverse complement strand
TCCTGCCGCAAAGACTACTACGTGGATTTCCGCGACATCGGTTGGAACGACTGGATCATTAAGCCTGAGGGCTACCAGATAAACTACTGTGTGGGCCAGTGCCCTCTGCATGTGGCAGGCAGCCCTGGGATGGCCTCTTCTTTCCACACGGCTGTCTTCAACCTTGTGAAAGCCAACAATATCCAGGCATCGGGGCACTCTTGCTGTGTGCCCACGCGACGCCGGCCACTCTCTGTCCTCTACTTCGATCGCAATAGCAACATTGTCAAGACTGACATCCCTGACATGATCGTCGATGCCTGTGGCTGTAGCTAGGGTTGGGGGAGCCGTGCTGGGTACC
>NW_009710307.1:25694-36891 GCF_000703405.1 Apaloderma vittatum | reverse complement strand
CTGCCGGCGAGCTGGTGCCATGGGCTGGGGATTAGTCTCTGGTGCGGAGACAGTACGGGCGTGAGGTAAAGTGTGAAAACTGACTTCTGTTTTTAATTTTTGTTTAACTGAGCTTGAATTCGAGTACCACCAGGTTTAATCTGTAGTACTACGGAGGGATTAACAAACCAGCACCGTTACCTGGCACTAAGCTCAGTTCTTCTTTTCCCCAATGCTTTTGTCATGTGTCTGTTTCCTCCTGTAGCTAACCCAGACTTATGAAAATAAGTCATCCGCAGCAGAGCTTTATACTTAAATACGTTATTACTCACACATTACAGATTTTGATCCATGCAGTAAAAAAAGCTCTGTCCAAAACTGGAGAAGCAGTGGCATTAACACTCTACATTAATGGCATATCGAGACTACCAGAAAACCCAAATGAATAGCTCCTTTTCAGATGAATTAGGCTGTATCTCAGATGCAACTGATGAGGAACAAGAAGACTTGCCTTACGACAGAGATGGAGGAATAACCTGCAAATACAATACTTCAGACAACTGGAATGACTGTACTTGTACAAAATATATTTCTGGTATTTTAAACTTAGCCTGTTCTGGAGATACCAAAAACATAAAAGCAGCAGCGAACTATGAAGCTCATACACAGCCTGAAGAATTCCCCGCTCACCGCAGAGATGCCACTGGAACAACAGGAATTTCAGTTGAAGTGCCCACAACTGAAGCTTCCCTTAGGAAGGAATTACCCGCTGGTGATTTTAGTAAACCAGAGAACAAGGAGCATCTAACTCACTCAAAAATGTCCAGTGTCCTTTTGCGTCATTTTTCCAAGGGAGAGTTAATAAGCACACACCAGTTAATTGAATGCGAGACGATACCGGAGACATCCTATGCTGAAAGTATCAGTGACACTGTGAACAAACCTGAGCCTTTGGAACACATCGAAGGCCCTTTAGCGCATGAACAGTGGGCAACTAGCTATCAAGAATATCGCTTAGAGAAGCACAAGGAAATAAACACTGGTGATAAAAAGGAAAATCTGCTAAATGAACACAGGTGTGTTTCAAAGAAACCTATTTCCTCTGTTGCTAAGTGTAACTGCAGGCAAGGAAATTCACAACTGATTAACACAAACGAAGACACGTACACCTTTCAAATCGTTAAAGAGGAGCAATCTCCGTTTAAGACGACGGTTTCATCTCACGAGCTCAAATATGGCCAAGATGATGCTCACTATTGCCTTGCTGACTTCTCCAAAGCTGCTTCAGAAGATACAATACTGAAAAGAAGTGACAACATTAACTCAGTTCCTACAATTGAAAGAAAAAAAAATCCTTCTCTATTTTGCCCAGTAAATCTCCAATTGTCAGCAACATTCCAGAAAATAAGAACTATTTCAATTCCACGGCAGTAGAGAATGGAGAAGAAATGAACATTCCAGAACTGTTAGAACAGCTAGAGGTAATTACCATTATAAATTACTGGGAAATTCACCATAAATTGGTATTTCTAGTATTACTATGCAGGTGTTCAAATTCAGAAAAAGTACTACATTGAAAGCGGTGGTTTTTCCATACTGAGCCTGCATTAGACATCTCTGCCTTTTTTCACATCTTAACATTCTTCAACTATTTATACTAATATTTATTTGACAAGCCAGTTCTTTTTAAAGGATTTGACACTATTTCTCTTGGTGTGGTACATTTCATCCAAAGTTTGTTAGTAATTAGATGATCACTTTTCAATTTCACGCCCTGCCATGGAGTTCACTCAGAGATGTTTAAGTGCACTTGCATCTTAGTAAATCATCTGAGATAAAACAAGTTTTCATAGTTTTCTCTATTATCTCCTGGCTGCAAACAAGATGCTGACACATCATGCTGACACCCAGAATCATATTGACCATCTCAGACTTAATTCTAAGGTAAATATCTCAAAACAGTTGTTAATTCGTTCAGATTTGTTTGTTTTGTTTTTTAAATCATTCTCCTTTATACCTATGACTATGAATATTCCACAACCCTATCTTGTCACTTTCATATTGTACTTCCCATTTATATAAATCCTCTTTAGATTCTCGCAATGTAAGGGTTCAAGTATTTAAGTATTTATACTACAAAAGACTATGCATACATCAAACTATAAATACAAAATATTGTGGTACTGTACAAGAAGCATTGCATTAATATTAATAACTTGTCATGTGTATTTTACTGCTAAAAGTTTTGTGTATGTCCACAAGTGTTCTATACATTGTTTCTATAATTAAAGTTCTCATTTTAACAGGTACGTTCTCAGTCAGATTTTCCAAATGTCAGCATTGCCTTTTGCTCAGGAGACACTGAGACATCCTCCAAAATCTTGACAGTACATGCTCCCAGCCCCGTACAACCTACATGTGGTTTGTCTAAAGCAAGTAAATAAAATTCTGTGCAAATTGGTATTTTATGTAATTTGATAGTGCTTTCAGACAGAAATTCCAACTGATTGATCTTGTCTTGCATGATGCAGGATTACGGTGCGGAACAACAGCATCAGTGTTACCAGCAGCAGGCACGGTAGAAGCAGCACACTGTCTAAATGCTTCTCATTTACTGCCAGAACTCACGCGGGGAGAAAAGATGTCTCAGATACTAAAGGATCAGACAGATCAACTGATAAAGAAAGTAAAGAGCTCTGTTTCAAGAGATACTTTGCACTGCTGCTCAAATTCAATATTCATTTAGCATCTTCATTTTTAAAATCGCAAATAAGAGTCCAATATTTTGTCTTGAAGGTGGAAGACTTCTCTGAGCACATGACCCAAGAGACATTCCTTTTCCAAGACAACAGGCTGGTAAATTAATTTATGTATTTTCAGTTACCTGAAATGGCTGAATTTATCTGAAATGGCTGTAGACTGAGGAGTTTCTGGCAAGATACTCCATATTTTCCTCTAAACGGACATTTAAAAACACTCAGTCTGAAATACTGAGTTTAAGGGGCAAAAATGAAGGTGTTCAGTAGCTGGCTGAATTCTTAAATCTGTTTTAAGGATTATAACTCAAAACCATTAGTGCAAGGCCTTCAGTTGCCATATAAGTTATCAATTTTGACATGCAGGGGATCAGTTCAGAAGTCATGGTTTCGTAGTTTCCTTGTACATAACAGCAGCACTAGGTGGACGCACAAGATTCAGTCCTGTTCCGATTATTCCGAACAGTAGGCAAACCAACATCACTGCGAATGACACATGGCTTACAGAGCCTCAAGTAACTCTCAGTATGGCCTGATAAATCGTAACGATGTTTGCTGTTGAAATATTTCTTACTGATAAAGGTATTAAGTCAATTGAAAGGACACCTTGATGCCTTGGAGAGGAATTACTTAACAGCTAGAGAAGAGCACCGTAACTTACAGCTGCAGGACTACAAGGGCAAGTCTATCAACGTCGGAGAGTTTGATCCTGACAGGTTAGAAGTGCTAAGTAGTACATCAGTGTGTTTTCCATATTTTGACTGTCTTGCAACCATTACTTCATTTATCCATTAGAATTTTTCTGAAGTGAAAACATTATCTTGTTTTATCTGGTAAGCTAGATGTGATCTGGCCAAAATTCATCTGGGGTTTTACATATCCTAGTTATAATTAGGATATCTAATTGATTAATTCACGTACTTAAAAAGAACACAGTGAACTTCATTAATGTATTTTTTTTCCCAATGGGAGCTGCACTGCATTGCCCAATATGGGTATCGCAGCAAGAAAGAAAATACCAGTTTATACAAGTTTCACTAACTCTGCGTTGCAATTGGGCTCAGAAAGGTGGAAGGGGAAATATTTAGACTTGGCATGCTGCTTGAAGACATCCAGGAACAAACTGAGGACAGCAAATGCAACTTGTCTTCTTTGCTTCCTTCCTGTGAATCAGCCCTTTCATCACATTCTCCTTGTGAGGTAACTCAGCGAGTTTTATTATTTAAAGACTACAGTTATTCTGTTTTACTGATGCGAGTCTCAGGAACCTCAGTGTGGTTGTACTGTTTTATGTTCTCCTCTAATAAAAGCATGACAGTTTTAGATAGCATGCTACTTCAAAGAATTTTTTTCATTAAACATTACCTTCATAATATTTCATTAATTATAACGGAAACCTAAGTATACAAACACCTCTACACTGAATACTCTAAATCCCAGCTTCAAAAGAGTTTACTTCAGAATAAGAAAATTCAAGCAGCTACTTTAACTTTTACAAAGCTGTCTCTCTTTGGGGAAATTCATATCATTTACTTGAAAGAAATATTGCATTGGTTTTTCAAGATTCTTAAACTGTGAAATTAATAGAAGACCAACCATTATCATGGTACAGAAAATTTAGTTTACTGATCAGTATAGTAGTATTTTGGCCAAGAGGGAAAATCTGTAGATTTGTAGAAAGCTGTAAGTATCACCACATGCTTTCACAGTCTATGTTCTAAAAAACATTTTTCTCTGAATCCCAAGTTAGAGACACTCAGAAAATGCTGACTGGTAGAAATCAGGTACCTGCAATGCAATGACCACATACTATACGTCTCTATGCTACGGTTATTTTGTACAGGGCTCAACAGTTTCAAGCATTACTCATCCTCCAGAAACAAGAGGCACTGACACTGCATTTCTTCCCAAGAACAATGATGTCATCTCCCAGACAAAACAATTTTCTTTAGAAGGTGACAAGTGCAATCTCTGTCTTCACATGTAAGTGAAAACTTTGAAACAACTACTGAAGTTTCACCAAAAAAAAAGTTACAAAAAAATATTAGCTGACTATAGAAAAATTGGGATATCTGGAATCTCTGAAAGCAATGGGAAAATTTCTGGAATAATTCTCTAACTACATACCCAAGACTTCCTTCCAGCCTGGCATCCCTACCTTTCTGGGTCTTATGGACCTCAAAGAATTTCCTGAAGCCAGAGCACTACCATCACTTACCCTCAGAGTTAAATCATACATCTCTCTAAAATTCATTGCAACCATGAGTTCAGAATGCAAAGGACTGGTCAAAGTACAGTGCCAGTAAAAAAATTATTTGCCAACACATGTGGCATTTTTAAGTAAACAAGAAAAAGGTGGGATGCAGATATTTACATAACTAACCATCACAGTTTTGTGAAACAATTCTAGATACCATCTCAGCCCTCCTGGGGAGCGTTTCATATGTGTTCATCTTTTCAGTGAGATTAGAAAAATAAACAGTTTCGCCTTACCCAATTAAGGTTACAAAAGAGAGCTGAATCAACTTTCAGAAGAGAAACAGAGTCTCTGGGAAAAGGAGGTCTGCTAGCAAACAAGAATTCTTCCAACCTAATGGTATGAGATCTGTTTCCATATGCCTTTTTTTCTTCTTTTTTCAAGCTTAGATTATCTTATTCAGCTTTGAGATCACACAACATTTTCCTCTTCATTTTTTTCCACACCATGATGGCTCAGCTTTTGAGATACTACAGCATATCATAACATTGCCGAATTGGTTTCCAAAAGAGAAATTTAAGGATTCTCAAACAGTTCTGCAATGTGTGATAAAGCTTGCTTCGCTCAGGAAAGGCTTACTTGTGTTTTCTAGCCTGCCTTAATTTGTTCAGAGAAAACCTACAAGCAGTTGCTTGCCTTAAAAAAAAAGCAACATGAAAACCTGTCTTGAATTCCAGCTTCCCAGACAAAAAAGTGCTCCTGTTTTGTCTAGCCTGCTCTGGCTGTAAATAGATAAATTGCAGAGTTGATAACAAAAAAAATATAGATGTGTTATGCAAATGATGCCCCCATTTACACTGTCCTGTTTGATATGTAATACAGATACACAGTAATATAAGCAATCATACATAAATTTGTTTTGCCTTCTGGGTGCAACAGAGATTCCTTTCACCTGCTGCTGAAGCTCTTGCATCCCATAATCAGGGTACATTAAGTCAAAAACTTAATGCTGATGAAGAAAGTACAAAAGGGTAAGTGTATTACATCTTTTGGCTACTCATAGGTGTAGTATTCTACAGCTAAATGAACAGAGACATGCACGTACACTGGTAGGTCTCTGCATGAAACACTGAATAGTGTTTACAATGCACATAAACGAGAGGATCTATTCTCAAGTTCACCACCAGTTAGTCACGTAAGGTACGTGATACACCAGCCAACCAGAGAAATGGCAAAACTCCCAGCATAAGGTTTATGGTGCTTAACTGGCACAGAGTTATTTTAATAGCATGTTAAGAGAAGAGGCTTGGTTTTTGTCCTCTATTCAGGGATGCACATCAGCATCCTGAATTGGGATGACTGCAAAGCTTTCAGCAAGAAAAGGTATTTGAAATTATCATGTCGTGAACTAACCTGGTCAGCTTGGAAAGAGAGCATATTTTTCAAGTGTAAGGTTGACTCTCTAAAATTTCATTAACAGAAATGTCAGCATAATAAAAATAATTCTACATGGGTTAATTTTGGAGTTTGAAATTCTGGCAAATTCAATCTCTATCCAAAGCGAGATCTTACAATACATGTACTATAGAGCACAATAATGCTCTCAGATTATTTTACAGAATATATGTTACTATTTATTTATCTAGTAAAACTCACCTCGCTTTTTTTTTCCCCTCTGTCATTTAAAGAAACTCCATCACTCCATCTTCTGATGTTTTTTTTCATGAATGGGTGGAAAATTCTCCGAATAAATTTCACGATACTGTATGCCCAAAATCAAAAATACACGCCAAATAACATGTTGTTCTTCTGTCAGAAGGTGCATCTCAGATATTCCTCCAATTATCTAAAGGCAGTAAAATTAAAGCCTTAATAGCTCCAAGTTACTAAGAAAACCATATTATCCTTATCACTGATAATATTGTGATGCGACATATGTTAACACATATATAAATACATATATAAATACACAGGATTTCATACTACTTTGCTATTCAAAGATCTGATTAACAAAGTAAATGCTCTACTTCTAAGCATTTTTAACAACTCTTGGTAAGTCAGGGTTCTTTTCTCAGTCCTTTAACTAAAGGGGTCATTATTTCACAGTTGGTTAATTTTTCATTTAAGCTCCTACTAACTGATAGAAGTAGAGTTCTTTCTCTGTGTAAATCTGCTTTCTCCTCAACTAAGAAGTCGTAAAACATTAATATAAGACACGCAAAAGCTTCATCAATCTTATTAAGACACAATTAAAATATAATTTTGTTTTCATGCTCAAAGAAATACAAACATCCAGGAAAGGAGAACTGGAACACACTCACTCTTCATTCAGAGAAAGCCAACTGATTTATCAGATACCAATCTGAGTAAGTAGCGATGGCCAGAACTGTGCTTATACTTATTATTGAATCCTGTTAAAAAATATGTTCCTGTCACATCTCGGCAGCATGAAAATTGGTTTGTAGTTTTAGCAGATGTTACTGCTTAGCACAGCACAAGACCCTAAGAATAAAAAAAGAGACTGAAGAGGACACCAAGTCAAATTCACTGTGGGAGCCTCCATGACAGACCAAGAGGCAAGAGACAAGCTGCAACACAATTTCCAGTTAGGAATGAAGGAGTCTTAACTCAGGATCCAGTCACGCACGGAAAGCTTGCCCTAGAGAGGCATTGCCATCCTCAGAGATATTCAAAACTCAGCTGGGCAAGGTCCTAAACAACTTCATCTAAGTCTGTCCTGCTTTGAGAGGGGATTGGGCCAGACAAACTCCAGAAGTCCTAATCCAACCTTTTGGTTACTCTGTAATTCCAATTTACTTTTTTAGTTAAGTTTCCAATTACTACTGCTGCTACGAGCATTTTCAAAAGCAGAACAGAGGTGTGCACACAACACTTTCTTTGATTTTGCTTTTTCTCTTCATCATGTGTATTTATTTAATGTCCTAGAAGGAAATTCCAAACTTAGTGACTGAAACATTTCGTATCAGTACTTCCACTTTTAGTTTTTGGATTCAGCTTTCCTGTTCTGCATAAAAACAACAGAAACAAAGGTTAACAAAGATGGAGAGCTTAATTATTTTTTTAACAAAACAGTTTTGGGAATGGAAACAACCATCATAAAATACTAAAATCTACATTTCAAGGCTTACAGTCAGGGACTGCAAGCCAATCTTTCACGTTCATCCCCACCTATAAAATAGAGGAAAAAGTGTTTCTTCGAACTGCAGTGGTGTTAAAGGAAGGGCTCCGAAATTATGGTGCTTGAAGTCAAATAATTACCTAGATACATAGACACAAATTTCTAATATTTCAGCCCTTTTTATATATTTTTGGGATTTTAGGCAGTGATTCAGAAGACAACTCAGCCTGCCATTCTTCTTATGGCTCCCAAAGCAAGGAACTTGTGACCTGTGATACTGAAAGTTACAAAACATTCCATACAAGATTATGTGGTGAGAGAAAAGGTATAACGATAGCAAAAATACCAACATCTACACAAAAATATTGGGTTTAGCATTTGTTTTTCTAAACAACATGTCTTTGTTTTCAGGACTTCGATGCAGATATCCTAGGGGAAGCAGAGATCAATATAAACTCAGGAATTACAAAGAGTCTGTTCAGTCTTGTGCCCTATGTAGAAGTAGAACTTCTGGTTCTTGCTGTAAGTACAACACGTTAAACAATTACCAGTCCCAGGCTAGACTTGAAGAGGCAGAAAGCCACACTGCACATATCAGGGCAAAGTACAAATTAGCTACTTCTATATATCAGTACTGTAAAACTATAAATCCAAGTAGTATTCATATAATAACCAGGATTACAAGAATGATCATTTGACACTTTTCCCCATGCAGTCTTTCACTGTTTGAAATGGAATATAAATCTCCGTACCATTTGGCACAGAACTAAATTTAACAGCAAACTCAAAAAAGGTTAATCTGTCCTCATTTACAAAAAAAGGTCTTAAACATATTCAAATTTTGCTCAGTGATAGTTACTTATTTTTTTAATTCATGCTAAATAGAGAAAAAAACCATGGGAAGTTACTTTTTTTTGGTGTTTGTTTTGAACATTGTCTTAATGACTGCAGCGTATTCACAGAAGAGGATCTCCACTCAAAAGGCTCAGAAAAATAAACAGCCACGTAAACTTGTAAACAGACTTTCTGAAAGGTAAGATGTAGCAATAAATATATGTAGTACAACAGAAAATGCTATTGTTGAAGAATTAGCATGGAGAAGACTCACCAGTACCACACGCACCAATGTTTTATCTTTTGCGGTGTATGCTGTATATTAGAGTTTTACTCATTAGTGGAATTAAAAGATTTATTCTAATAGCAAGTAGTTGTTAGAGTAGTTCTTCAATATTTGTAATTTAATGACAACATCTGACTTGTTTAGCTGACATACTTAGTAGTGAAAACATCTCACTTGAAGAGGCTGTTCCCATTCACATTCAAAAGCAGGTCTGTATCATTTAAGATGTTTGGTAATGACTATTTCTTTTTAAGTAACAGTCGTACTTTTAACTGTTAATATTAAATTACACTGCGAGTCTAAGAAGTGAAATGGATTCTTAACTGTAACGCAGACAAGACTGAAACTCTGGCAAGTTTTATTACCGTAGTTTACTCAATAGCAGATTACTCAATAGCAGTAACTGCCTGGAAGTACAGCAGCTGCTATTGAGAATCACTGGCATCCATCACTTAGTTAAAAAATTTCAGCTCCGTGATGTTATTATGAGAGATTTCCCAAGTCCATCCAGGAATGTTTTCTGCCTTACTGCAATACAGATGCAGGACAAGTTATGAAGGACTGTGTTTTATGACTAAATGGAAAAATTTACTCACTGTAAAATTAACTTGCAACCAAGTATGCTATCCAGGTGTATGCATTAAATTCATAGTTTAGAAATTGTTTTGCTTACTAAAATTGTATTTTATTCTATGAATGTATCTATCTTATCTTTAGGCAAAACTTTGAGGCTGCCAAAACCTGCTACTCAAGCACATATGATAAAATTATCCTTTCACATCACTACTTACCCAGCAAGAAGTTGGCCCAAAGCAAATCTGCAATCAACATCAGAAACAGAAATGCCAATGATTCTAATGCAAATGTAAGACTTGAGAGCGAGAATTAAAAGCCACAAAACTGCCTCAGGAAGAGTACATCCCCACATCATGGCACTGTTCCTAACAAGTGGCCCATTCCTAACAAGCTGATTATTACAGTCTAAGCATGTCCAGTCCATCTGAGGATAAGACAGGAGGGAGTTAAAAACCCAAGTATTTTAGCTTACTTATTAGTATATTACTTCATGCTGTCTGTTAGACTTTCTATGCAACTTAGTCCCTGTATAAATAGTGAAAGGGACAGAAAAGAAACATGAGATCTTACCTTTGGAATTATATTTCTTATATTCAAACAAAGAATGTTGCCCTAGCCAGAGAAACCACTATCAAAGCCAGAAGACCACCTTCTTGATACCACAAACATGCACCACACTGGGGCTGTTACTTTAGAAAGATATATATATCGCTCAATTCAAAGGATTACACCATCAATGAGAGAAATAACAGATACTTTGACCTTGAATCTTGGAGCAGGATGTCACAGGACTCAGAATTTTTGCTTCTCACCATGTATTCAGAGTGAAAATGCTACATAAAACCTTAATTAAACATCGCTTTCTATTCTATGGTTTATTTAAACATTTGCCTTCAGTATTAACAAGGCTGTATTTTATTATTCCCAACAGATTTTAATGTCTACTCTGGATCATGCCATAAAAACAGCAAACAGTTTGAAGAAAGTTACAGAACGAATGGTACGGGCAGTTTCTGAAGATCTGGCTGAAGTTAGAAGAAAACAGCTTTAACTACCCAGTTTCAAATGCTCTGTATTTTGACACTGAAGTGTCAGTATCTCTGCAAATATAAACTGATAAATCCAAAGACCAGAAAGTCTTGACTTTGCCAGCTGTTCTGTAACTATTGGTACTAAAATAAACCAGAGCATGTTGGAACTCCCCATATTTACTCAGAACCAAAAAAAAGGTACTAATTCCGTTGGAAGTCTTTAGTATGTTGGCTAACAGGGGTTAGCCCGTGTACAGCTACCTTCTCTCAGCATTCACTTAAGATACCTTAATAAAAATCAGCAAGGTTAACTTGTTCACTTTTGACTTCTCTCCACCCCAAACAGCATAAGAAGTCTCAGTCATTGCTACATGACCACACCTTAATAACAGCTTCTTA